>NC_081312.1:54845052-55145052 GCF_026419965.1 Kogia breviceps
CCCCAGAACCTAACAGTGTACATACAGATACTTTGTACTCAATAAATGATCACCGAAAGAAGAAATGATACCTATTAAAATACCATGAACACAGTGGCCACGCAAATATTTCTTGATGACTTGATGGGGTCAAATGTGCAATATAATGTTACTTGGAATAGATTAAATCAATTCCAGATTTATTTAAATGATGCCACCTATTACAGAAAGAAATTGGATGGTCAGCTATGATATTTCATTTCGGTCTATATGGGGATATTGTGTGTAGCACATGGTATCAAGACCCCTTATGAACAAGCTCTTGTTTGGATATATTTGCAGCTCTACCTTACAGCTAAGTTCAAAACGTAACCAGAGGAGCCTAACTCAACATGAAGTAGAATAAAGCTTAATAGTAAACTCTTTCAGTACCTAAGGCTAGGTACTGAAAGAGTACCTAGCTTTCTAGGCTTTTTAAAATTTTTAAATGTTTATTGCTTTATTTTCTAGTCTTCTTAAAACAAGTGAATTAAGACTATGACTACAATGAAACTTGCAGAAAACAGCAAATTTTAGTTAATGTAATTTAAGGTTTGATTTCTATTTGATGAAAAATAATTCTTCCTTGAAACAGCATGAAATCCTAAGATAATGGCTTAAAATATTTATTTATGTTTGGGAAGGCAGAAAGACTCTTAATCATGGCATGGCTTAATTATAGCAGCATCAGCATAATTAGCACTGTTGTAATATATTACTAATTTGTAAGATGAATGACCTTTCTCCGGTTTTCATTATAGAAAGAGTTCTACATATTATCATATGAATACTTGGTTTAAATTATTTTTCTTCTGTATCTTGCCCACTAAACATTAAAAGTTTTATTTTTTTCTATACATTAAGTTAATATCTCAAAGTTGAAAGTAGAAAAGCCAAGAATACCAACGTATTAGCCATTTTAATTTGCATTATTCATTTGGCATCAACTTTCATTATCTATTTATTCACTGATTTTTAAATTTGTTTCAAATAGTTATCAATACTTGTTATCCTTCTCATTTATATATGAGCAGAAATCAGCATTATGGATTTATGCCTAAGGTAGGGTGAGGTGTAATAAGAGGAGCAGAGAAATGCCTTGAAGATTATACAAGTTAATGACTAAAAAGGTACTTCAGAGTTAATTCTAATTCTTCAGAAGAAAGTATCATTTGGTATTACTATAACAATGCCTTGCTTTTATTTTTAGGTTTAATGTTTAAAATTTATTTTTAAAGTGGCATAATTTTCTTTTAGCCATCATGCTTTAGAAAAGAGACCATGAAAACAAAATATCACTATTTTTAATGTCACTTACTTCCAATAGTTTTTTCCCTTCATTACTTTGCCATTCACTATAGATTATATTCCAATAATAAACTCTAGGCCTGACATGCATTGTTGGAGAAAGATGGCTATTTTAAGTTCCTTTTTCAATATGATTCTTTTCCACAAATCCTAGGCATTTTTTTTTCCTTTTAAAAAGACAGAGCTTGGGGAAGAAGAATTTGCCAATGTTGATCAGAGACCAGAAAGTCTTTACAAAACTAAATAAAGGGTTAAAACAAATTTCAGGATTATCTATATTCCAGTATATCCAAGCAAAGTGGGTTTAAGGAGTTTGAATTTGCCTGAAAGTTGACTCAATTTTTCCAACTCCCTTTCAAATTGTAGGGGTAAATATATAATGGAAGAGTTTATATATTTAAAACTTGAGAAATTAAGCATATAAGTCTGGGGTTCGGAGGTCATTTTCTGAAAACAGAAGTGTGATCACCTCATTTTGGTGGAGTCTTCATTGCCAGTCTGCCTCACTTCAGAACTGCTCATCAGTTTCAGATCAGCTCTGCAGATAAACCTGATATACAGGCTCATCACAGATGTCTCTCAGATCAGCATTAATGAGACATTTGCCTCTGACAGGAATTCAAGAATCCAATCTCCATGACTCAGTGCTGAAATAATTTGCTACCATGGAGATACCTGGAGAATCAAAGGAGAAAAACTGATTAAGAAATTCCATTTGAGATTAATTATAGAAATTATAAAATTGACAGAGATTAATCTAATTAGTTTCTTTGATATTTTTCCTAGAGTGATATGCCATGACCTAGCCTAATTCTTCTGCATATTCTCATGATGGAGTAATACCCACCATTTATTGTAAAAAAAAAATGTAATTTCATCTTGAGGTACAAATATCAATTAAATATTTTCATTTGAAGACAAGTTGAAATCTGTATTATTATTGATCTTTTACTTAATCTCCTCCTAGACAATTTCATGGCTTCTTCTTGACAGTACCACTCTGAGGCATCAGTTATAACAATGAAGTATAGCTTACATGTGTGAGGAAGAACATAGCTTAAAGTTGACATAGTCATACCATTGACCTTGAGTTGCTCCTAAAGAAAATGAATTGGCTTACTGAGGCAGTCAAGTGGAAAGCAAAAAACCATCATTTTCTAAAGGTTTTCAAGGTAGAAATCCGCAGGGACAATCTTTCATCAGTGTCTAAGGCTTGATTAACTGTCTTAGTTCACTATGATTAATGATTTTTAAAACTCTGGGGCACCAAGTTTCTTGTATATTGTATTATATAAAGCTTTCAGTGGGATGTCCTTCAAATGAACATCTTAACCTAAACACAAACCACATCAACAACTGCAACAGATAATTATGCATTATGTCACTCTGTTAGTATGAAAGACACTTCCACGTGAGGGTCCTCATTCATTTAAATAGAGATGTCAATTTCTCACCCAAAATACATATCTCATCACACAGATAATTTTCCTTTATCAATAAATGACTCTCCATTCTTCCTGTTTCCACAAGTGAAGTAACTATGTCACTTGGAAAGCCCACTAATAATTCATTTTTGTCAAACTAAGATTCAAGTCATATCATTTAAAAATCTCTTTATTTCTTAACTGCTAGTGACTAGAAAATATGAAGTTGAAGAAATGAATATGAATGCATATGGAATGTCAAATCTCTGCATATTCTTACAGATAATAAAGTTCAAGTTCCAACATACAATGCAAATTACATAAAATTTGGTGGACTGCTATTATCTAAAGTGGATAGGACAAAGTCTTCTGTCTTTAATTGAAAGTAGGATCAATCACAAGATTTTGCCACAAAACCCGTGAAACTGGTAGAAAAGTTGTATTAAAATGTCATAGTCTTTCTCTGTGGGATGGAGAGAATGAGAACCTAAAAACTTTCTTCAGACTTCAGTAGAGTCTTCAAAGAGATGCCAACAGTGACCACACTGTGGTGAACCACTTGGTCTGCCACTTTAGTCTCATTTACTCTCAAAGAGTAATTTTTTAGGTCCACAAGCACTGGGGAAAAGCAGACATGCCCCATGCTTCCAGGTTCTCCTAAGTATGTCAGTATTACACAACTCAAACTCTAGGACTTACTTATCCTCTCATGCTTTAAGATAAAGTCATATCATGACAAGCAACCAAAATTAGTCAGGCACCAAAAAATTACCCCACTGACACTACTGCCTTAAAGGATTTGTTCTAAAAGCATATACTAACTTTAGAGAGAAAGGGTTGTGTCCCATTTAGGTCACAACTGGTATGATGTGTATATCAGATGATCATAAGAGGCCTTCAGAAGTTACTAAGATTGAAAAACAAAGACAGGTGAATATTTTAAAGGAAATAAAACTGTCATTCCACCAACCTCCTTCCCTTAACAAACTTAAATAACTCTAGCTAGTGAAATAACTATAAATTATAACACAATTTTGATGAGTCAAGAAATTTAAATAGAAATTACCTCCTCTCTGAAGTTTGTGCATTTCATTCTAGATATAGAATTCATCATTTGAATTATTTTTCTTCTTCCAGAGTGAAATGACGAATTTAATTTTACATGTTTACATGTTTACATGTTTAAGATAGCTTAAAAATACCACAAGAGGCCTTTATTCATGGAAAATGAAATTGTTTCACAGAATACATTGGATGGTCATTAGTTTTTTCCCTACATTTCTTTTCCATGTTAAGCTTACTTGATAATGTAGCTCAGCTCTTAGTAATGCAAAATTTCTTTGATGTCAATTTAAAAAGACACAAATGAATTCACTGGGGAAAGAAATGAATACATATACACATGATCTTTAGGGTGTTGATAGGTGGTCATTAATCATTCTAGGCAGATTAAAACAGTACAGCTCCCAGTAAAAATCTGCAACATTTTCTTTAGCACAAGGTCTGTGACAGATGAAAAATCCATTCTATTTCTGCCCTTGTTAATAAAATGCATGAATTACACTTCTGAAATCTTTATAGCTAAATCTTTAGTGACTGATTTTCTGTACTGTACATAAAGAGAAAATGTACAGAAGTGGAGCCTTGAGAGTAGATGACCTTGAGAAGTTTATTCATTGGATTATCTCACTCTTTAAGAGTATCATTTTGAAGAAAGTAAAGGTCCATGTTAAATAAATGTCTCTCCCTTTGTGCAAAAACCTATATAGCAAAAACGCTTATGTTAAAAATAATATAATCCCCATACAATACAAGATGTAAAGGACAGTTACTTTATATATTTTATTAGCTGGTAAAAGATACAAATGGAGATTATCATTCTTGAATTTGTTACCTACTGCCAGGTTAAAAAAAACACAACAAAACTCAGTGGCTTATAACAACAATTATGTATTATTATAGTTCACATGTTTGTGAGTTTCCTAGAAGTTAGCTCAACTTAGCTGGGCTCATCTATGCATCTGCTGTGCATAATTCATGCAACCAGAGGTTGTCTATGGACTCTGCTCTAGGTCGGCCTTGTCTGAGGCAATTTAACTAGTGCAACTCTGCTCCAATTGTCTCTGATCCTCCTCCAAGACCAGCAGGTAAGGCTGGGCATGTTCTTCTCATGGTGGTGGCAAAATTACTAGAGAACAACTGAAACACACAAGCACTTTTTCAATCCCTTGTTTATATCATGATTTCTAGAGTTCCATTAATCAAAGCAAGTAATATAACCAAACACAGATTCAATGGAAAGGGAAATATATTCTGTCGCTTGATGGAAGGAGTGATAAACTCAAGTGGCAAAGAGCGTGGCTAACAAGGAAAGATGAGGAATGGGAGTCATTAAAGCAATCTACCACACAATTGATAAAAGCCATGGACAATAAATGGGATTAATATGAAATCTACAAAGCAAACTAGCAAACATTTAGAAAATACTGAAAATTAGGCAAATTTCTTTTTTGCCTGATCATAAGAGCTACACCACGCCTTATAACCTCTGAAGTATATATCCCTCATTACGTTACTTCAGAGAGTAATCAACAACCCCTGGAATGTAAATTCTGATTAGGGCACCTCTGATGTTAACTAACAGCCCCTCAGCTATAAAACAAAATTAACTTACACCATGTACTTCACAGTTTGTACAGAAATATTTTAAAGTAAATTACGGACAATACAAGATATAAGGAACAATCTTCAAAATAAAGTCTGGCAGAATAATTGTATAACATTCAATAAATCCCTCCTAATAATGCTCTTTTTCATCTTTCAATACTCAGAGTCTCAATTTTTAAGACTGGCTCTTATGCTCTATGATTCTATTTGTTTTGTTCATTTCACAAACTCTTCAAACTGCTGATGAGTGCCATCTTCATTTCTTCAGTGCCCCTCAGTTCCTTAAAATCTTGCTTCTACAGTCTGAAACTGATATCTAAGATCCATTCTTTTTTTTTTTTTTTTTTTTTTGGCTGCGTCGGGTCTTAATGCCAGATCTTCAGGATCTTTCATTGCGGCAGGCAGGCTTCTCTCTAGTTGTAGCCTGTGGGTTTTTTTCTCTTCTCTAGTTGTGACGCACAGGCTGCAGGGCGCGTGGGCTCTGTAGTTGAGGCACGTGAGCTCAGTAGTTGTAGCACGTGGGCTTAGCTGCCCTGCAGCATGAGGGATCTTAGTTCCCTGAGCAGGGATCAAACCCGCATTCCCTGCATTGTAAGGTGGATTCTTTACCACTGGACCACCCAAGAAGTCCCAGTAGATACATTCTTAATTCTCAAACAGAAATCTCTCTGCAGCATTTGATATTGTTGATCACCATTCTCTTTTTCAACACTATCTCCTACAGACTTCTAACTTTCTCTAATGGTTCTTAAACTAGCTCCATCTTTACCTTCCTTCATGTGAATGCCTGTATACCCATGCAGACTTCAGTACATTTGCACTTTTGGTGCAAATTTGGAGAATTTTTCTCCAAATTCACTTTCATGGAGAGTTCATCTGTCTCCTCAAAGCTTCAACTATCACCACAATGTTGAAGACCACTAACTTTGTCTCTCCCACACTGACTGCAATTAAACTTCAACCCCATGTTTACAAAACATCTTCTTTTCTCTTGAATTCTTCCCACCAAATTAGCTACCATCCACTCCTTTGCTGTCCTTTCCAACTGTGCCAATTCTCATTGCTCTTTACTGTTTTAATAGCTTTTCTCCTTCTCTGTCAACACAATCATTTGACAAGTATTTGCTGAATACTCACTACATGCCAGGTACTGCTCAAGAGGCTAGAGATACAGCAATCGCAATTAATAAGATCAATAAGATAGACAACTTCTCAAGTTTGAATTCCCTCCTTCACTGAGATTTTCCAGTTCCTACATTTCTTTCAAAGTGCCTTCTCATGTCCAGAAAGCTATCCTATTCTAATTCCACACCCCAGTGGTTTTTAAACTCATTCCCATCTTTCCTTGTATACAATCTGTACCTATCATCTAGTCCTTGAGTTGCATGATTTTTATAGCTGATGCACACATATATAGTCTATTTGTATATACATATACATATTTAATATATACATTATATAACATAATATGTATAAAGGAATATGGAAAATTTCCAAACTATTTTGTAAGTTTCTTAATGGGTGATGTATTTCCAGCTAATGTTCCTAGCACACAGTAAGAACATTAAAATATTTAAGGAATGAATCATTGAGAATACTATAAGGAAGAGAATATCCATTTGTTCATAAATGGAACAAAGGGAAAACATCAACTTAATTCTCTATAATAATAATAAAAATAATAATAATAGGTAACTCTTATTGAATGCTTATTTGTGCCAAGCACCACTGTAAGAGTTTTACACACAGTTAATCCTCAAGGAAAAAAATCCTATGAGAGAGGTACTATTATTACCCCCATGTTTAATATGATAAAACTGAGGCAGAGAAAAGTTAAACAACTCTTCAAGGCCGGTAAATAGTGGGGTCAGAATTCAAATCCAAGCAAATTTGATTCCAAATTCAGTACTCTCATCTACACTGTTATACTGTCTTCCATGATTCTGAATCTATAGATTTAGATTTTTGGCATTATCAAATGCTTCTGTCCTGATAAACTTCATAAGTGTCTGCATATTAATGTCAGAATGAAAGCTCCAACTGTCAATAGAAGAGAAAAATCCCTAATAAGTTCATGAATTACACTTCTGTTAATATATCATTTACATAAGGTGACTACAATTTTTCATCTAAATCAAGACACTTTGGGGAGCAGAGGCGTGCTGTATTTATTATATATTGCTACCTAACAAATTATCCCAAAATTTATCAGCTTAAAACAACAAATACTCGTTATCACACACTTTCCCACAGTCACAAATCCAAGAGAGGCTTCACTAGGTGTTTCTGTCTCAGGATCTCTCATGAAGTTGCAGTCAAGATATAGGCCCAGACTGCAGTCATCTAAAGGCTTGTCTGGGCAGGAGGATAGGCTTCTAAAACTCCAAATGGCTGTTGGCAGGAAGTTTCAGTTCCCCACATGACCCTTTCCATTAAGGCTACTCCTGAGAAGGCATCAGGCTTCCCCAAAGGTGAATGATCAGAGAGACAGAGAAGGAAAGAGAGAAAGAGAGAGAGAGAATCTAACCTTAGAGGTGACATACAATCACTTCTGCCTCAATTCTACTGGTCAGACAGACCAACTCTGGTGCAATGTGGTAGGGGATTACACAAGAGTGTGAATACTTGGAGGCAGGGATCATTGGGTACCATCTTAGAGGATGGCAGCCACAGGTGTTATTAATAATTAAGCCAGGCCAAGAGACATAAATGAGGATGGCCCTTGACAAATCAAGGTTTATGGTCACCCTAACTTTACTCTATGTCTTGATTTACATTAATTATATCAGGAAGCAATTTTCTATCTATAAAATTATTTAGTTCTATTTTTAAGCCCGTGAAACCCCATAATATCAATAACTGCCACAACCCTGTTCTCACTCTCACCAAATCCCTCTCATGACATTGCTGTGGAAGCCACCAGTAGTCAACAACCAATAGCTTCTCAACCAGCTCTCTTTTCTACTGAAATACTGGATTGTTGCTCCTCTCAGTCCCTCACAATTTCACCCAGTCCCCCAAACATCCATATATGTTTCTTCAACAATCTGGTTGATTCATAAATAATAAGAGCTTCAGGCACCTTGCACAACATTAATAATATTGAAAATAAAGTACTTTATAATTTAAATAGGTCTTGATAAGAATAATCCTGAAATTACAACCATGATATTTTCTATAACAGATCAATCTACTGGGAGAGGAAAGCACTGAAATCACAACAGAGTTTGCTAATAATTATTGGTACTGCCTACCCTGAGCATTTTCCTTCAACAGTTAATTCAGCCATTGTGCTATCTTAATAACTTTCAGTGAACTTGGCCCTGGTGCTAAAGTCAACTCTAACTCACCTTCTGAATCTTTAAAAACAAGAACTAAAGCAAAGGGAACATAAAAATAATAGTGAGTGGCACTGTATTATTATTCATTAGAACTAAGTTAAGTAAACCAATCAGGTCAGAAAACATTTTTTTCCTTCCAATAACCATTAGAGTAAAGGCAACAAAAATTTTAAATTGTGTACATTAGAATTATTTGGGAGGAACTCAAACTATTCTTTTCCACCCTGTGCATATTACATAAGACTGTCTATTCAGAAGTGAGCCCATTAAAGCTGGAGAATGTGGTGGTTGTCTGAAATATAGCAATAAATATCATCATATCAAAGTCAGAGTCATAATTTGGGAGTCAAGGTTAAAACCAGAGATTCCATTCATGATTCAGTGCCATTGATATGTTGATAAGCTGAAAAGATAGAATGATGGAGAGAGAGAGAGAAAACAAGCAGAGACTATACCTCCTTCCTCCTAATTGTTTTTTTCAACCTCCTGACCAGGAAAGTCAGGAATTGACTACACAAAGAATGAAAATGACTGTAAACTTCTCATGAAAGTCAAGCAAGAAACAATGAGCCAGAAGAAATGGAAATAAAGCATTTCATGAATGTTCATCATGATTCATTACTTACATTCATCCAATTTCCAGACCATCTTGACAAGCCCTGTTAGTAAGGATAAAGGAAAAGTTAACTGTTTGACCAGAGTACATTAAATCGCTCTCCTTCTTCCTCCTTTCAAATGTGTTGGGGAAACAAGTTGGTTGCTATTTTCTGATTTTTTTTTCCCCTGTTGATAATATATGTTCCCATCATTTGTAAGCTCAGGTCCTTTTCCTCATTTCAGTTTTAAAACAAACCTCCTGCCAGTTGAAGCCTTGCTAAAGGCTGGGTAATTCCTCTAGGCAATAGAATATCTCATTAGTTACCTGAATGTTGTTTTCCTTAGTGGAGTCCTGTCAGCTAAATTTTTTTCTTGCTCATCTATTCCCCTCCAGTTCAGGGACCACTGTCAGCTCACCCTAAGTTAAGTCAATTTACTCTGAAATTTTTCTAGCTGTGATTTGGGAATATTCGTTCAGTTGCACAGAACACCCGCCATGAATCACATTTACATGTGTCTTTAATCTTAAACCTTTAAGCATCTGCTAGAGTTACTTCTGCTTCTCTCTTGTTTGCAACACACACACACACACACACACACACACACACACACACAAACACATTATTTAATGGATAAGTAAATTGTAAACCTTCTCTTTGTCTAGAAAAGTTAATAGATTAGATATTTCCATGCCAAGAAAATGTTTTGTTTCTCTATAAACTGCATAAAGGAAAAGAGTATTCAATTCTATTTGAAAGAAACTGCAACTAACATTATTCCTTAGATTGTGTTTTCTAATCAAACTGAAATAGTTACTTTGCTAGTCTGTTCTAAATTGCTCAGTTTTGCTGTCTAGATTTCCTGGACTTTATAATAATATAGCTTGTTCCTAGACAGAATATCTGATTATGGGCACAAGTCCAATAAAATTAGCCTCTGCCCATCCAACATAGTCCACTTTGCTCCTCACTCCTGGCTATCACGAGCTATATAGAATTGAAACCTGGGCATATCAACATAAAGAGGGTGCCTTGTACCTTTACATTTCCTTCCCACATGCACATTACAACTATTCAATTCATATAATAAATATGTATGGAGTACCTGATATATGCCACACAGTAAAAAGACAAAGAGGCAATGTCCTTTCTCCCCAGGCAAATAAAATTTCGGGAATTTTCCGTTTATTTTCTTTTCAAGCTTAACCCAGTGGTTTTCAAACTATTTTAGCTGGATTGCCATTTTAAAAAATCTAATATTACTTAATATATACAACAGATATACACTGAAAAGCTGGGTTAGCGGGAGGCTCAGTGGAGTGCAGCCATCTGGAGCCCTGACACTCAGCCTTCAAAGCAGACAATAAAGCACCTCTGAGAATCCTGCAGCCTCATAGAGCACCTTTATATCCAGGGACATAGCCAATTCACTTATTTTTCGGGTTATAAGACATGACTTATAGGTACTGTATGAGTTGCCCCAAATCATCAGCCAGCCAGAGGCATACCCAAAACTATCCATGTCTCCTGATATGCAGGTTCCAGGTTCTTTCCAGGGAGCCATAACCACTTCTTGCTTTAAGTAATGTAGATACTTTGTCAGAAATATTTCTTCTAAGGCTTGCTGAATTCTTAAGACAGATTTGATTACACCCTAGAAGCAAAAAAGAAAAAGCCTCCAGAATTGCTCATCTCTGATGTTAGACCTCAAAAATTGACTTTTAAAAGTCTTCTCTCCCATAAAGCAGATGGATGAGAAGAAGGTAGTTCACCAGCCCCTCACAAGTCAGAGCACTAAACACTATAGCTCAGAGGAAAGAAAAGATTTATTCACCTTCGAATCACTGGAAGAAATTCCTATTACTAATGCGTCTCCTAGCAAATAGCAATCCTACATACCTCCAGGAAAATAAAAAATGTAATGGTAAACACTGTTGCATGCCCAAGGCTGCTAGCCATCCCAGCCTATTTCTCTTCTTCTGTTGCTTTACCCTTTTGTATCATTGCCCCTAGATGCTTCCTCACATGCTCTTTCAATACTTAGAGTGAAGTTATGATGTCAAAACATTTGCCCCCACTTGCCCATGTCATGTGGCCCACTGCTAATAATGCATTCCCATTGTTAAGAATACAGTGGCAGCTACAGCACAGTGGTCAGAACAGGAAAAATGCCTCCCACGACATCATTGTTCATTATTGATCACTGCTATATCTATACCTAAACTACTCTAAAAACTAATTTGGGCTGGCTTCATCTCTAACTCTTAATCAAAATAAAACATTCTTTCTCACCTAATCATTTAGTATATATTCATAGCCAGGAGTCTAGCACTTTTTTTAAAAAGTTAATTCCAATCCTTTATTTAAAATAAAAACATTAACTGTTACCCCATGCTATGCTGGTAAAACATTAAACCCAAGCTCCCGAGGTACACTGCTTTTATATTGCAGGTATTGAAATGTGACCCTTACCATTACAGACTGATTAAAAGTGAAATTTTATGGCATCCCAGCATGCAGTCTGCTTTTAAAGATTAAAAAAAGATGAAGAGTGAGGAATAATGAATTACAAAGGCAGTTGAAACTATCAAAAAGTGCTTAATTTAACAAGCATTTCCCATAGCAGTGGTTCAAGATGTTGATGCTCATAGCTAAATTAGTTTACAACTCACCTGCATTAAATTCCCTAGTTATTCAATTATTACCATATATACTGTTTAAAGAGGCCAAATAGCTTTCACAATAATTGCTTTCTTTTTGTTTTTAATATACACTTAATTCCTTGAAACTGCTGATCAAGTATATCAACAGATTTCTTCAGTAAAGAGTTTGGTTTTATGATAGAGAGCCAATATATTTTGGAAAAATTTCCAAGAATATTCAGAAGTCACGTACCTTAATACCTTTTGATTTATTATCCTCGTTGTACAATTATCTGATGTAAGGAATAGCCTGTTGGTCTTCAGATTTGTATAAAATAAATCATAACATCATTTTATCATAAAAGTGTCCTCTATATTAATGACTTTGGTTTTTAACTGCATACTTAATTTTTCATGATTTTGCTACCCTTACTGGTTTAACCTCATATACATACAAATTAGGTCTCTCTAACTGTTTTTGATATAGAAAAAGAAGATATGCAATGTTTCATGTAAACAATTTTAAAATAGACCCAACCTATATTATTATGTAAAGTAGCCTCACAATAAGATAAAAAGAATACAGAGTCATCCAAATGCTTTGAAAATACTATAGGCCTTTTTCACACAAGGATATGTCCTAAGACCTTCATGAATCCCGAATTTGTGAATATACTAAAGCATATCATTTCCTTCATAAAATTCAATGAAGTACAACTGAAGATTTTAGGTGATTACTTCAGACTCTTAATGATTCCATAAATATACGACTGGAGTCATTTGTAAAACTATTAAAATGAATTCTGCCTCTAAAATAAACTCAGCACTACATTACATCATGTCATTACTATAATAATGTGACACAAAATTAACTGAGTCTCTACATTCTTATAGCTTAAATTGGGCCTTGCCCAGGCATGCATAGCCAATTGCTTGTGTGGGAGATGAAATCCACTTGCCAGGCTGAGTATTAGACATAGAGCTGCATCAGGCCAGCATCACCTTAGTGGAAAAGGATACTTTTTCTAATTCTCACAAAGGCTCTATAAATTCTACTGATGATCCTTCTTCTCCTACTAACACTGGATAAGCCAAAGTTCAGTAATAAATCACATAGTTAGAGCCTAGATTATCTTTCTTAGTCTATCTGTTAGCATTATTGCTTACAAAGAAACACCAAGTACCTGGAATCCTGGCCTGAGGGAAGATGACTGCTGTCTGGCTTACTCCTGTACAAGGATTCAGAACAACCTAGGCAGACAGATGCATGGATTGTTCATCCTCCATGTCTCAAGGAAGGATGGGTGAGTCACTCTATAAGGTACCAGGTAACACAGCTCACTGACCTGCACTGAAGAGGATGGTAGAACTAGAACAGTGCTGGTATATTCTCTGGGATGGAGTTTCCTAAAAAGATAATGCTAACTATAGGCTATTTTATATTTGATCTATTTGAGAAATCACCAGGGGTGAAGCAGTGAGGAGATCGGGGGAGAGAGTCTTCTCAGGTCCCCAAGGGAACTTTGGGGGAGATATTCAAATAATGAAACTAAAAGAGTTTTCCCCAGGGCAGGAAAAGAAGAAAGGCTCAGCATCCAGGTGCCCAAAGCACAAAGGTTCTTCTGCAAGCTTTGCCCATGGTACTGGCCAAAAAGATAAAGGCTTGGAAGGCAGAGAAGCAGGAGTCTTTTTGCAAGTTTTGGCCATGGTAATAGCCAGGATAGCTGGAGAATTAGAACAAGTGTAGAAAATCTGAAATGTAATGAGGCTGGGACAGATAATCCCTGTACATTCTTGGCCCAAAATATTTTGACAGCAGTAATGAAAAAGCAACAGCTAACCCTGCTGAAGAGGGAACTGTGCCAAACCTCAAGGAGATCAGGGAGAACAAAATGAGAAGGAGCTTCAGGGTAAGGTCAGGAGAGCTTTTCTGAGCTCTTTCTGCTCAGGGAAGAGGGTGACTGTTATCACTCTGGGTACTGGGATGATGGGACAGATCTCCAGGTAAGGTTCCCAGGGGCTTCCAAGTACACCTGGCCACCAGTGCAAGGTGGATAAATCATTATTCCAGGAAAAATGATGTCAAAAATGTTAGAAGGCTAGAGAGAAACTTGAGGCAGATTACTTGAGGAGTAATCCCCACGTTCAGAGTTCAGTCCTTGATGAAGGAGGAATGGGAGAAGAGAGAGGCTTAGGAGGCAAGAAAAATTTTTTTCTGATTTTTTTTTCAGGTAACTCTGCCCTCAGAGACAAATGGGAGAAATCTCTGTAAATTGTCAGAGATACAGAGGCCCAAAGAAGCACTGAATAAATGCCAAATGTTTCAAATGGAGGAAGTATAATTATAGCTTTAAACAAAAGCTCTATTTTACTGATGTTTTCTAAGCCTAAATGAAGTTTCCAGGTAAATGTTTTTATCTATGAGCAACTCTGTATTAAAAATGCAGGCATCGACATTTAAGAAAGATAGACAAGATGAAAAGGCAGAGGGCTATGTACCAGATGAAGGAACAAGATAAAAACCCAGAAAAATAACTAAATGAAGTGGAGATAGGCAACCTTCCAGAAAAAGAATTCAGAATAATGATAGTGAAGATGATCTAGGACCTCAGAAAAAGAATGGAGGCAAAGATGAAGAAGATGCAAGAAATGTTTAACAAAGACCTAGAAGAATTAAAGAACAAATAAAAAGAGATGAACAATACAATAAATAAAATGAAAACTCCACTAGAAGGAATCAATAGCAGAATAACTGAGGCAGAAGAACGGATAAGTGACCTGGAAGACAGAATGGTGGAATTCACTGCTGCAGAACAGAATAAAGAAAAAAGAATGAAAAGAAATGAAGACAGCCTAAGAGACCTCTGGGACAACATTAAACACAGCAACATTCGCATTATAGGGGTCCCAGAAGGAGAAGAGAGAGAGAAAGGACCTCAGAAAATATTTGAAGAGATTATAGTCGAAAACTTCCCTAACATGGGAAAGGAAATAGCTACCCAAGTCCAGGAAGTGCAAAAAGTCCCAGGCAGGAGAAACCCAAGGAGAAACACACTGAGACACATAGTAATCAAACTGGCAAAAATTAAAGACAAAGAAAAATTACTGAAAGCAGCAAGGAAAAATGACAAATAACATACAAGGGAACTCCCATAAGGTTAACACTTGATTTCCCAGCAGAAACTCTACAAGCCAGAAGAGAGTGGCATGACATATTTAAAGTGATGAAAGGGAAGAAGCTACAACCAAGATTACTCTATGCGGCAAAGATCTCATTCAGATTCGATGGAGAAATCAAAAGCTTTACAGACAAGCAAAAGCTAAGATAATTCAGCACCACCAAACCAGCTGTACAAAAAATGCTAAAGGAACTTCTCTAAGTGGGAAACACAAGAGAAGAAAGGGACCTACAAAAACAAACCCAAAACAATTAAGAAAATGATCATGGGAACATACATATTGATAATTAACTTAAACATGAATGGATTAAGTGCTCCAACCAAAAGACACAGGCTCGCTGAATGGATACAGAAATAAGACCCATATATATGCTGTCTATAAAAGACCCACTTCAGACCTAGGGACACATACAGACTGAAAGTGAGGGGATGGAAAAAGATATTCCATGCAAATGGAAATCAAAAGAAAGCTGGAGTAGCAATACTCACATCAGATAAAATAGACTTTAAAATAAAGAATGTTACAAGAGACAAGGAAGGACACTACATAATGATCAAGGGATCAATCCAAGAAGAAGATATAACAATTATAAATATATATTCACCCAACATAGGAGCATGTCAACACATGAGGCAACCACTAAGAGCTATAAAAGAGGAAATTGACAGTAACACAATAATAGTGGGGGACGTTAACGCCTCACTTACACCAATGGATAGATCATCCAAACAGAAAATTAATAAGGAAACGCAAGCTTTAAATCACACAATAGACCAGATAGATTTAATTGATATTTTTAGGACATTCCATCCAAAAACAGCAGATTACACTTTCTTCTCAAGTGTGCACAGAACATTCTCGAGGATAGATCACATCCTGGGTCACAAATCAAGCCTCAGTAAATTTAAGAAAACTGAAATCATATCAAGCACCTTTTCAGACCAGATGGTCTTTCAGACCATCTCACAATGCTATGAGATTAGAAATCAATTACAGGGAAAAAAACACAAACAATGCTATGAGATTAGACCACAATGCTATGAGATTAGAAATTACAGGGAAAAAAACATAGAAACACAAACACATGGAGGCTAAACAAAACGCTACTAAATAACCAAGAGATCCCTGAAAAAATCAAAGAGGAAATCAAAAAATACCTAGAGAAAATTGACAGTGAAAACACAACAATCCAAAGCCTATGGGATGCAGCAAAAGCACTTCTAAGAGGGAAGTTTATAGCAATACAATCCTACCTCAAGAAACAACAGACATCTCAAATAAACAATCTAACCTTACACCTAAAGGAACTAGAGAAAGAAGAACAAACAAAACCCAAAGTTAGTAGAAGGAAAGAAATCATAAAGATCAGAGCAGAAATAAATGATATAGAAACAAAGAAAACAATAGCAAAGATCAATAAAACTAAAAGCTGGTTCTTTGAGAAGATAAACAAAATTGATAAACCATTAGCCAGACTCATCAAGAAAAAGAGGGAAGAGGACTCAAATCAATGAAATTAGAAATGCAAAAGAAGAAGCTACAACAGACACCACAGAAATACAAAGCATCCTAAGAGACTACTACAAGCAAATCTATGCCAATAAAATGGACAACCTGGAAGAAATGGACAAACTCTTAGAAAGCTATAACATTCTAAGACTAAACCAGGAAGAAATAGAAAATAGGAACAGACCAATCACAAGTAATGAAATTGAAACTGTGATTAAAAATCTTACAAAAAACAAAAGACCAGGACCAGATGGCTTCACAGGTAAATTCTATCAAACATTTAGAAAAGAGCTAACATCCATTCTTCTCAAACTCTTCCAAAAGATTGCAGAGAAAGGAACACTCCCAAACTCATTCTATGAGGCCACCATCACCCTGAAACCAAAACCAGACAAAGATACTACAAAAAAATGAAATTAAAGACCAATATCACTGATGAATATAGATGCAAAAATTCTCAACAAAATACTAGCAAACAGAATCCAACAACACATTAAAAGGATCATACACCATGACCAAGTGGGATTTATCCCAGGGATGCAATATATGTAAATCAATCAATGTGATACACCATATTAACAAACTGAAGAATAAAAACCATATGATCATCTCAATAGATGCAGAAAAAGCTTTTGACAACATTCAACACCCATTTATGATAAAAACTCTCCAGAAAGTGGGCATAGAGGGAACCTACCTCAACATAATAAAGGCCATATATGACAAACTCACAGCAAACATCATTGTCAATGGTGAAAAGCTGAAAGCATTTCCTCTAAGATCAGGAAAAAGACAAGGATGTCCAGTCTCACCACTATTATTAAACATAGTTTTGGAAGTTCTAGCCATGGAAATCAGAAAAGAAAAAGAAATAAAAGGAATACAAATTGGGAAATAAGTAAAACTGTCACTGTTTGCAGATGACATGATACCATATATAGATAATCCTAAAGATGCCACCAGAAAAATACTAGAGCTAATCAATGAATTTGGTAAAGCTGCAGGATACAAAACTAATGCCCAGAAATCTCTTGCATTCCTTTACACTAATGATGAAAAATCTGAAAGAGAAATTAACAAAAGACTCCCATTTACCACTGCAACAAAAAGAATAAAATACCTAGGAATGAACCTACATAGGGAGACAAAAGACCTGTATGCAGAAAACTATAAGACACTGATGAAAGAAATTAAAGATGATACCAATAGATGGAGAGATATACCATGTTCTTGGATTGCAAGAATCAATATTGTGAAAATGACTATACTACCCAAAGCAATCTACGGATTCAATGTAATCCCTATCAAATTACCAATGGCATTTTTTACAGAACAAGAACAAAAAATCTTAAAATTTGTATGGTGGCACAAAATAGCCAAAGCAGTCTTGAGGGAAAAATACAGAGCTGGAGGAATCAGACTCCCTGACTTCAGACTACACTACAAAGCTACAGTAATCAAGACAATATGGTACTAGCACAAAAACAGAAATATAGATCAATGGAACAGGATAGAAAGCCCAGAGATAAATCCACGCACCTACGGTCAACTAATCTATGACAAAGGAGGCAAGGGTATACAATGGAGAAAAGACAGTCTCTTCAATAAGTGGTGCTGGGAAAACTGGACAGCTTCATGTAAAAGAATGAAATTAGAACACTCCCTAACACCATACACAAAATAAACTCAAAATGGATTAAGGCCCTAAATATAAGACCAGACACTGTAAAACTCTTAGAGGAAAACATAGGAAGAACACTCTTTGACATAAATCACAGAAAAATCTTTTTTGATCCACCTCCTAGAGTAATGGAAATAAAAACAAAAATAAACAAATGGGACTTAATGAAACTTAAAAGCTTTTGCAAAGCAAAAGAAACTACAAACAAGATGAAAAGACAACCCTCAGAATGGGAGAAAATATTTGCAAACGAATCAACGGACAAAGGATTAATCTCCAAAATATATAAACAGCTCATGCAGCTCAAGATTAAAAAACAAACAACCTAATCCAAAAATGGGCAGAAGACCTAAATAGACATTTCTCCAAAGAAGACATATAGATAGCCAAGAGGCACATGATAAGCTGCTCAACATCACTAATCAGTAGAGAAATGCAAATCAAAACTACAGTGAGGTATCACCTCAAACCACTTAGAATGGGCATCATCAGAAAATCTAGTAACAACAAATGCTGGAGAGGGTGTGGAGAAAAGGGAACACTCTTGCACTGTTGGTGGGAATGTAAAATGATACAGCCACTATGGAGAACAGTATGGAGGTTCCTTAAAAAACTACAAATGGAACTACCATATGACCCAGCAATCCCACTACTGGGCATATACCCAGAGAAAACCATAATTCAAAAAGAGTCATGTACCAAAATGTTTATTGCAGCTCTATTTACGATAGCCAGGACATGGAAGCAACCTAAGTGTCCATCAACAGATGAATGGATAAGGAAGATGTGGCACATATATACAATGGAATATTACTCAGCCATAAAAAGAAATGAAACTGAGTTATTTGTAATGAGGTGGATAGACCTGGAGTCTGTCATACAGAGTGAAGTAAGTCAGAAGGATAAAAACAAATACCGTATGCTAACACATATATATGGAATCGAAAAAAAAAAAAATGTCATGAAGAGATTAGTGGTAGGATGGGAATAAAACACAGACCTACTAGAGCATGGACTTGAGGATATGGGGAGGGGGAAGGGTAAGCTGTGACGAAGTGAGAGAGTGGCAGGGACATATACACATTACCAAATGTAAATTAGATAGCTAGTGGGAAGCTACAGCATAGCACAGGGAGTTCACCTCTGTACTTAGTGACCACCTAGAGGGGTGGGATAGGGAGGGTGGGAGGGAGGGTGACAAAAGAGGGAAGAGTTATGGGAACATATGTATATGTATAACTGATTCACTTTGTTGTAAAAGAGAAACTAACACACTATTGTAAAACAGTTATACTCAAATAAAGATGTTAAAAAAATAAAATTAAATTAAAAAAAAATAAAGACAACCCCAAGGTTAAAAAAAAAAAAAAAAAACACAGACCTACTAGAGCATGGACTTGAGAATATGGGGAGGGGGAAGGGTAAGCTGTGACGATGTGAGAGAGTGGCAGGGACCTATACACACTACCAAATGTAAATTAGATAGCTAGTGGGAAGCTGCAGCATAGCACAGGGAGTTCACCTCTGTGCTTTGTGACCACCTAGAGAGGTGGGATAGGGAGGGTGGGAGGGAGGGGGACACAAGAGGGAAGAGTTATGGGAACATATGTATATGTATAACTGATTCACTTTGTTGTAAAGGAGAAACTAACACACTATTGTAAAACAGTTATACTCAAATAAAGATGTTAAAAAAAAAAAAAAAAAACTAAAAGTAGAATTACCATATGACCCAGCAATCCCACTACTGGGCATATACCCAGAGAAAACCATAATTCAAAAAGACACATGCACCCCAATGTTCATTCAGCACCATTTACAATAGCCAGGGCATGGAAGCAACCTAAATGCCCATCAACAGATGAATGGACAAAGAAGATGTGGTACATATATACAATGGAATATTACTCACCCATGAAACGGAATGAAATTGGGTCATTTGTAGAGACATGGATGGATCTAGACACTGTCATACAGAGTGAAATAAGTCAGAAAGAGAAAAACAAATATCGTATATTAATGCATATATTAACACATATATGTGGAACCTAGAAAAATGGTACAGATGAACTGGTTTGCAGGGCAGAAATTGAGACACAGATGTAGAGAACAAACGTATGGACACCAATGGGGGAAAGTGGCATGTGGAGGGGGATGATGGTGTGATGAATTGGGAGATTGGGATTGACATGTACATACTAATAAGAGCCTGCTGTATAAAAAAATAAATAAAATTAAACTAAAAAAAATGCAGGCACCATATCTTTCTCCCTTAGTCTCAGATTGCACTGAAAACCAACTGGGTTATATGTGTCCAGAGATTCCAAAATTTGCTTCATTGGGAATATATCTTTCCTTTGATGAAATCATAAACAAGCGTTTTGAAATTTCTGCTTGGAATAGAGATATGTGGTATATATGGGGCCTGACCAAATGGACTGTTTAGATATTTGGTCTAGGTATACGGGACAGTGAAGATCTCTACATTTAATTATTTCCAGGATGGTTCACTTTCCCATGTATACTGAATTGCAATGGGCTTGAGCAAATTAAATTTTGGGTAAAAATATGATTGTTTTAAATTACTAACATTTCTCTTTCAGGGATAAAGTGTTTTGACTTAGACCTGAATTACACACAACAGAAAGAGATGAGAGGATATAATTTGACAGTAATATGCCCAGAACCAGGATTTGCAAAATGTTCTTCCAGAAGCTAAGACACTACCTCCACAGCCCTTCTTTAACCAAGAGTGATTTGTTTAAAAGGATTACAGTTGTCCCTCAGTATCAGTGGGGGATTGGTTTCTGGACCCCTTGTGGATACCAAAATCTGTGGATGCTCAAGTCTCTCATATAAAATGATGTAGTACTTGCATATAACCTACCTAAAACCTCCCGTATACTTTAGGGCTTCCCTGGTGGCGCAGTGGTTGAGAGTCCGCCTGCCAATGCAGGGAACACGGGCTCGTGCCCCGGTCCGGGAAGATCCCACATGCCGCGCAGCGGCTGGACCTGTGAGCCATGGCCGCTGAGCCTGCGCGTCCGGAGCCTGCGCGTCCGGAGCCGGTGCTCCGCAATGGGAGAGGCCACAACAGTGAGAGGCCCGCGTATCGCAAAACAAAAAAAACCACCACCAACAAAAAACCTCCCGTATACTTTAAATCGTCTCTAGATTACTTGAAATACCTAATACAATGTAAATACTAAGTAAATAGTTGTAAATACAATGTAAATGCTATGTAAATAGTTGCCTGCACAGGGACTAAATTCAGGTTTGGCTTTTTGAAACTTTCTGAAATTCTTTTTCTTTCTTGAATGTTTTTGATCCATGGTTGGTTGAATCCGAAGAGTCAACCAGGTTGGCGGAACCCAGGGATATGCAGGACCGACTGTACAGTTAACACATCGGAAAGGTTTTCTACTTGGAACTCTTTAGTATGAAAATTTTTTAATATAAATTAAGGATAAAAGATGTAATAAAAGTGAAATGGCAAAACTTTTTACTGCTGAGATTTTTTTTTTACCCTGTCCTCCAAACTTAAAATGGAATAAAAACATTGTTATATTTGACTCTTTCATCCTTTAAATATTATTTTCTTTGTTTTCACTGAGTGGCTATGCAATTACCACAGAATATAACATTGAGGATATGACATTTTTAGTTAAAATTATATGCATATATGTATATTTTATATTATATATAATATGTTTTGTAAAGAAAGTAAATTCAAATAATAGAGTACAAATAGAAAAAAACTGGGAAAAAATATTAAGTAAAACTTGAAAGCCAGTGTTTGTCTTATTTTACCTCTCATTATTATCTTTTATTCAGTGTGCAGGGGCTCTGTGAAACTGGGTTGTGAAAGACAATTCTACACAGTCTCCTGTGTTCCTTGTGAGCAAGGGTGCTGACAGCTTTTGCTATGGACTACCTTTTCAAGGATGCTTGTATAAGAAACATGCTGTCCAGTAAAATAAAGAGATCTCCCTCTAGGGCAAAGTTTGGGCAGTTTTGCTTATAGTTCTTTACAAAAGATTCAGGTTTCTAAACTCATATTCCTCAGCTCTGATACAAACCACTGTCTATGCAGCATCCATGTAGGCCCATCTACATGTAACCCCTGTGGGATTTGGGGGGGTTAAGGAGAACTGTGGGGAACATGAAGCTCATACTGACAGCTGTGCTATAAGTAACAATGTCCTTTGTATCTGACTAAGGAAACCTGTGCCTTCTGCCAGCATTGCTAAAACTGTGCAGGATAACCTGTGAGTTTGCAAACAAGATAAACCTTAAAGCCTGCACAGTTCTTGATACTGGACACACTATACTTTGGGGATTCTCTTGTACTCACCTGGAAAGAAATTGGAATTTTTTATTATTATCGTTATTTCAGAAAGCTTAGACTTGAATGATGCTAACAAAATGTCCTTGGAACCACTTCCAGGATGCTGGAGCCAAGATTCAAAAGTGAAGAAAAAAAAGAAAATGGAGACTTCAAAGCTTAAAGAGCAATACAATAATTTAAACTTATGAGTTGAAGAGCCAAGAAGTAATATACTATATATTAAAATTAGCTGACAAGGGAAAAAGCAGTAGTTCATAAAAGGAAAGAAATAAATAATAAGCTCTTAAACTTAGTAAGAGCTGAGATAAATTGGACCCAGTTATCTCCAGTCACACATGTGATCTCTTCTTTGAACCTCACTCTTTGTCTCATTGGGCACTGGTTTCTCTCTTTGTGATCTGACATTCCTTCTGGGCTCACCACCTTACCCAGGGACTTGAACTGCCAGCAAGAGATCTTAAGATGTCACAGGGTCAATAGACTTTCTTTGCTTGTTTGGTTAATGTGTATTTCATTTGTTTTGATATGACCTTGATTTCTGAGCTATCAAAGAAAACTATAGAATGTGATGGTTAAAAAGAGAGACACAGAGAGCGAGAGACAGAGAAAGAGGACAGATTCATCAAGTCTAGACCTCTCATTATAAAGATAAGGGAAGTAAGATCTAGAGAAATTAAAGTATATTATTCAAGTTGATATTGCTGTTATTTGAAACTCATTATGACAATCCAAGAATCCATATCATAGAGCTCTCTGAAACAGGGGAGAGCAAGATATCACTTCCAATGTCTTTATTTAACAGTATCACTGAATTATTTTTGCAAATATTTCTTTTTTCTAATATTGTCTTCAGAGTGAAGTTGCTTACATTTGAGCTACAGAAATACTGTTTAAGATCTTTGAGATTTGAAATGTTTTTGAAAGAGTTTTTGTTTATGGAATTATTTATTCTAATAATGAACACTGTAAAATGGTAAATTTCAAATAGTTCTTAAGCTGTGCTAAAAATTGTGAGAAATTTTTAAAGGTTGCCATTGGGTCAAGAAGGAACAGTCCTTTAAAACAATGCCAGGTTATTGTTTGAATCAGCCCCATGACTGCTCTCACATCCCAACCTCCCTGAACCTTGAGAACTTTAGGTGTTTTCTAATTCTCTTCTGGTCTACAGTTTTCAGTACATCACAGCATCTATTTATGCTCTGCAAGGTCTCTTTATTTTCCCATTCATCATCTTATCTCCAAGATCACAAAATAAACCTATCGCTCATGCAGTAATTTGCAGGACTGATACTTTGCACCAATGACTGTTAACAAAGCCAGGTCAAACGTCTTTCCTAGCTTCTCTTCTTTCTATTCTTTTCCTGTCAATGTCTTTTGTTGGATGCTTCTAACTAAATCTACCAACTATCCAACCCTAGCTCAAAATCTAACCTATTTGATTGTTTATTCTGCAGTAATACCTCCACTTTAACTTATTCAAAGTCCTCCTGCCTTAAGAGCAGCTATCACTAGTGAATTAAGATGCACCCCAATGTTCATTGCAGCACTATTTACAATAGCCAGGACATGGAAGCAACTTAAATGTCCATCAACAGAGGAATGGATAAAGATGTGGTACATATATGCAATGGAATATTACTCAGCCATAAAAAAAGAACAAAATAATGCCATTTTCACCAACATGGATATACCTAGAGATTGTCATACTGAGTAAAGTATGACAAACACAGAAAGACAAGTATCATATGATATCGCTTATATGTGGAATCTAAAAAAAAAAAAGGGTACAGGGCTTCCCTGGTGGCGCAGTGGTTGAGAGTCCGCCTGCCGATGCAGGGGACATGGGTTCGTGCCCTGGTCCGGGAAGATCCCACATGCCACGGAGCAGCTGGGCCCGTGAGCCATGGCCGCTGAGCCTGCGCGTCCGGAGCCTGTGCTCCGCAACGGGGGAGGCCACAACAGTGAGGGGCCCGCGTACCGTAAAAAAAAAAAAGAGGGGGTACAAATGAACTTATTTACAAAACAGAGGTAGAGTCACAAGTGTAGAAAACAAACGTATGGGTACCAGGGGATAAGAGGCGGAGGGATAAATTGGGAGATTGGGATTGACATATACACACTACTATATATAAAATAGGTAACAATAGGAACATACTGTATAGCACAGGGAACTCTATTCAATACTCTGTAATGGCCTATATGGGAAAATAATCTTAAAAAAAGAGGGACATATGTATGTGTATATGTATAACTGATTCACTTTGCTGTACACCTGAAACTAACACAGCATTGTAAATCAACTATACGCCACTAAAATTTTTTTTACAAAAAGATATCAAGACACCAACAGCAATTTAATTCTTAGTCCTCTCAAGGTTATTTTGGAAACTGAATTCACTTGAAGACAAGTAGGCATCCTCTTACAATCTCTTCACTTTCTTAGGCCTTTAGATTCCTCCTTCAAATATTTGTTCTATCCTTACCAGTTACAACATCATTTTCCTCACAGAGAAGATAGAAGCAAAACTGGATTTGTGAATTCTTTTTCTTTTTCATCCACCAGCTTTCCCATCAGTCTTTGGGAAAGACATGTCACTTCTTTGACTTTCTTACACCTTAAGTTTCTAAAAAGCTTTTTTAGCTTCATCATATTTTTTTTTACAAGACTCAACTTATTTGAAGATACAGTCCTTCCACTTCTATTCTTAAATGTCTGAAACAGTCTCACATTCATCCTCAGTCATGTGCTCTTCTTTCTCTTTTGTTCATGGCTTTTAAAATCTGAGCTCATTAGAGAATCCTCAGTGTATCAGTGCTGATTTCTTTGGGTTCTTCTTCCTCTTCTTCCTCATTTGTAATCATGTGGCAAGAATTGCCTCCTTGATAATATTCTAAACCTTTAGCTCATTTCTCTTTCAGGGACTCATGCCATGTAATTATGCCTATTTTTTTCCTCTCAACTTTGTAAAGTCTTGCTTCCTAAAATCTAGGCTGTTTTTATGCCCAGTCTTCCTCTCACTGGTTATCATTAACTCTGCAGTCACTGTAGTCACAGACAATTGGCTTAGAGAGAGAAAAATCTGGATTGTAATCTCATGGTTTATTCATATCATAACTTGACCATGGAGACCAGTTCTATAACTTCTCTGAGCTGCAATTTTGTCATTTGAAAAGTAAAGTTAATATTCTAATACCTACCTCATAAAATTACTGGGAGAATTAGCGAAAAAAATATAGTGTATATGAAGTGACTACAATGTTGCTTGTTAAATATCCTCCCTTACTCATCACCAGAAATTTTCTCTTGTTGATCAGAATTAAGTTCCCACTAGCAGATCTCTTAATTAGTTAAAGTTATCAGTAAAGCCAGTCAAGAACATGTCAAATGTTCTTGGTTCATAAGAGGTTTAGAATATTTTTAATAGCTGAAGGTGCCCATCCACAGGTTGCCTTTATGGATGTTTTTTGTGATCTGATCATACACACCATCCATTTGGCAATGTGACAGATCGATAGTAAAATTTTATTATAATATTATTTTTCTTCTTTTTTTTCATGGATCTTGTCATGGATGTATTTGTAATTGCTTGCAGAAATATTTTTCCTCCTCTTCCTAATAGTCTACTATTTTAATTACATATTCTGTTACCTGACTATATTTAAGTCCTGAGTTTCAAATCACCAATGTTTATAATTTATAGCAGGCCCTCCAAATACACTGTTTTTCTGTATCCCCAGCTCTTGTGGATTCAACCAACCACAGATTGTGTAGTACTGTAGTATTTACTATTGAAAAAAATCAGAGGTTTCCCTGGTGTTCCAGTTGTAGAGAATCCACCTTCCAATACAGGGGACACGGGTTTGATCTCTGGTCAGGGAACTAAGACTCCACATGCCACAACTACTGAACTCACGTGCCTCAACTAGAGAGCCCATGTAACACAAACTACAGAGCCCTCTTGCCCTGGAGCCCATGTGCCACAACTAGAGAGAGAAAAAAACCCCGCACACCACAACTAGAGAGAAGCCCACGCACCACAACGAAAAGATCCCCCGTGCCGCAACTAAGACCCAACGCAGCTGAAAAAAGAAAAAATAGGAAAAAATTCAGCATATAAATGGACCCACACAGTTCAAACCCATCTTTTTCAAGAGTCAACTGTATTTTAATCCATAGGACATATATACAACTCTATTCATGATATGCGTATGCAGCTATTTACCTCCTCATTCATCTTCTCTCTTCCTATGTATCAATATTAAGTAGGAATAAGTCTATAAATTAACAACTGAGCTCCTAATTCCTTCTATATGGTTAGATATTTTACAAAGGGGAAATTTTACTTTTATAATCAGGAAAATGTACAAATTGTACTTAAATTTTAACTCTAAGGACTTTAGAGAAGTAGTCCCCTTAGAAAAGAAAAAATGCTTTGCTAGAAAGCAAAACCAAAATCCTGTCCAGTTGCAAGTTCATGATTTATCTTTGTACAGCTACTCATAAATCAGCAAAATATCAATACCTGCAGGAACAGTTGCTGATTATCATTCTATGTTAATATACAAAGAATAATAAGAATGATAATTGGTAATATACTTACTGTATAGGTCTCTTATCTCCAATTCTCACTCAACCCCAAATGGTGGCTATCATTCCCCTCATTTTCAGCTGAGGAAACTGAGACTCAGGGACATAAAGGGACTTACCAGTTGTTGCTCAACCAGTTATATGCAGAGCCAAGATATGAACCAGGTTTGTCTAACTTATACTCTCTCCAGAATGTCACCATGCCTATCTGTGTATTGAACTGTAATATAAGATCTTCTCTGACTACTACAGACCCATCTTTTATGAGGCTACCAAGAAGTTTCATGTAAAAAAAAATCAAGAATCAGAATAGACAAGCTTCTCAAGTGCCATACTAGAAGGTAAAGGTCAGTGGCACAATGCCAAAAATTATTTCCAATAATTTATTTACTACTTCCTAAAATTATTTGCTAGAATTCTATAGCAGCCAAACTTTCAGTTAGATGTGAAGATAGAGCATATTTTTAACCCTTTGTGTGCATCTTCTTAAAAAGATGATATAGATGGAATACTTGATATGTTTGAACATGTTTAGAGGCGATAAAGTACAAAGAAAACAAAACAAAACCAAAAATGACAATTATTAACCTCAAGGAAAACAAAAAGTTGTGTATTCATGTCTACTGCATGGTTCATCTTTCCATAGCATATACAAGGTCATAGCAATGTAAACACCAAATTTTGAACTAGCCAAAATTACAATATAGCTCTATGGAGAGGATGAGAGAAAAGAAGTGTATGAGAGTATATGTACACACTAGTTAATGTGTGTTGGGGGTAGGGTTTTTTGTTTTTTGTGAGTTTTTTTGGCCACACCACGCAGCTTGTGGGATCTTAGTTCCCTGACCAGGGATCGACCTGGGCCCTCTGCACTGAAAGCATGGAGTCTTAACCACTGGACCACCAGAGAACTGGGTAGTTTTTAAAAAACAAAATCCTTCATTTAAATAGCTATCATCTTTCATAGGAGGGCGTCAATAGGTAATGCCTAAAACTGAAAAATTGAGAAGTAACAAAATAAGCTTATTTGGAGAAAAATGATAGAAATAAAATGGTTAAATTGTTGAAAATGGTTGCCTATGAAAGTGGTTGAGAAGCAAGAAGATAGGGGAGTGTGCTCTTTTTTGATGCAAGCCTTGGTTTACTGTTTGACTTTTTAAACTGTGATTAAAAACAGAAATGAAACTAATAGGAAGGAAGGAAAGAAGGGCGGGAGGGAGGAAGGAAGGGAGGAGAGAAGGAAGGAAGGGGGGCAGAAAGAAAGGGAGAAAGAAAGAAGTAGTTGCTCTTGCTCTCAAGGTATCCATGATTTAATGGAAGACATCAAATGGTAATTGGTTTAGTAGTATTAGAGGCATGTACAAGATGTTTGGGGAGAACATAAGAAGATTCGATCATTCTTCTTCTTTGGGCAGAAACACATGGTGAGAGGCAGCACATATATTAGGTCTTCTTTGGTTAGAACCTTATAAGTTTTTATTAGTGATTTTCCAGTCAGGATAAGAGGGAAAAGATATTCTAAACTAGCCAGGGAAGAATAGCATTAGCAAAGGCATTGAAACATGAAAGTATTTTCAATTCCCAGGAACTCTGTGTCATTACTATAGCCGGGACTGTGATGTAATCCAAATAAATGGCAGGTGATGGGGTTAGAGAGTTTATTTGAGTGTAGATTGCAAAGAGCCTTATATATCAATTTATAGAAAAATATTATTAAAGTCACAAATCCAAGTATGTATGGTGAATGACATCGCCATCTATCTAGTGGCTTAGTCTATAACTCAGGAGTCATCCTCGGCATTTCCCTGTCTCTTAATCCACATTTCTCATCTATTACCAACTGGCACTCCCTCTGAGTGGGTAAAGCTTTGTGGGCAAGTGGAGATGGGAGCTGATATGCAGTGCATTATCTACACAACTGTAGGGGGCAGCCTTGTCCACCTTAGTCCAAATGCAAACCCTCTCCTACCTAAACACTCACAAGAACTTCCTCACTAGCTTTGAAGGATGACTCCTCTTTCATTCTCCACTGGCACACAGAGTGATCTCATCAAAATGCAAATCCTACCATGTCAACCTTCCTACTTAAAATACAATTGTGACTTTTCATTTCTTTTAAGATAAAGACCGATATCCTTAACATGATCTTCAAAGCTCTGCAGGGTCAGGTCTGAGCATGATCTCTACCATGTCCCCTCATGATATGGATCTCTGTCCTCCATCCACAATGGCCTTCTTCCAGTAATTTTAATCTTACATATGTCCTCAACCATTGGTCCTTTGCATGTAAAGCTCCCTCATCCTTGAACACTCTCTTTCAGTACCTCCCACCACTCCCATCACCATTTTCACATCTGCCTAATTAATTTCTACTCATTCTTCAGATGTGTGCCCTCAGCCACCATGTACATATTTGTGGCACTGATTATGATTGTAATTTTAAATTCACTTTTAAGATTATTTGACTAAAGTCTATTTCTCTTCTTGACTATAAGTTTAAAGTGAACAAGATATGTATTTGTTTAATTCATAAATTAATACATATTTGTTTAATTTGTAAATTAATAAATAGCATGCTTACTGAAATCCACAAGAATTTTGTGAAGGCTTTAGAGAACAATAGATAAATTTTTCTTACACAGCAACAATTTCAGGGAAAACAAAAATGGCTCTCCAATGCCATGAATGCAAACTAAAGGGACAAGTTGTTCTGAAATAATGTCAATATAAGAAACACAAGAAAATACACAAATAAACATAAGATATAATTGGAAGTGAGCTCTGAAATGGAACACTTAAGATTTTATGGCATCTAAGAAATACAGCAGATTTTTACCATATTATAGGTGACCTACACTTAATATACTCTCTGATTTTTATTTTTGTTTTTAAAATATCAGCACCATGCTGAGAACAGACTCTGAGGAGGTTGATTAAAATACAAAACTTATTCAATAAGTAGTCTCCTCTTCCATTTTCTTCTGAGTAAAAAGAAGTGTCATTCTCATAAAGCTTCTAGCTGTCAGTCGGCAGGCCAGATAATCCATCTGTTTTTTTTAATTAAACAGACTGAACATTGATTCATTTGAATTGGACACTCTCCAATCTTTCTAAAGTTTTCCTATCCATGGAACAGCTTATCTATTAAAAAATCCATGAATGATACCTCATTTTTCACTCTTTTACCAAAATTAGACACAATGATTTGCCAATATATTTATTTCCTTAACCGATTTTCAACCAGATGCTATCTCCAGAGAAACAATGAATAATGTTTTAATTCAACTAACTATGGGTATTTAAGTGCTATTATGTCTTCCATTTTTAGCTGAGTAGCAAGAACAAAGTTACAAAGTTATCAGTAAATAGCAGGAAAATTCCTTTATTCTATTAACAATAACTCAATAAGTCACGTAACAGCTGTCATGTTCATAAAGGAATTAATTGCCCACCTTCACTCATCCATTTGTACAAAAAAGGTTTATATTAATGTCAGGCACTCTACTTAACTAGGGGGAAAAGATGAAATAACTTCCCTGCCTTCAAGGAGCTCAGAGTCTAGTCAAGAAGAAAGAAAATTAATACAGATTGACAGGTGCCAGGGCAGATTTCAGTCATGCCAGACAAAAGAAAAGAGTTGTCTTAACAAAGGAGAAGATAAGGGCAATTTAGGCTGAGGAAACTGCATGAATCTTTGACAACTGAAGAGCTATAGAAACTGTAAAAGATGAAAGTAAAGGCTGAAAAACGAAGTAGGAGTTATATATTTAAAAAAATGTATATCATGCTGGAGTTTGGATTTTATCCTGAAATTGAAGAGAAAGGATCATAAGAAAACCTGTGACGTCAAATTTCTCATTTAGAAAAATTATCTTTGAAGTTATATGGAAGATGAACTTGAAGGGAGAAAAACTTACCATACAGTCTAAAAACAGTGGCTCGTAAAATAGAAGACAGTTTCATATTACAATTAAAATAAAAAGGGTAATATTCCACTTAAGCTCACTATCTAGAGGTTTGAAATGCTCTTCCTTGCTATACAAATAATTTGCTATAGAAACTTAATAACCCCAGCTCTTTAAAGATTGAAAACTTAATCTGAAAATTATCAACAGTTAAAATCTAACTTTATTTTTGCGTGAACAAGACTGCCTTAACATTTCCTTTAGTAGGTTTCTTCCTGAACTTAGGCCCCTGATCTCTCTTTTTCTTAAGAGTATTTACTTTAGGATACTTGAAATTTTTTTTCTCTGCCCCTTTGAGCTATCCTCTCCCAGCCTCTTGCCAGTTTTATAACCCAGGAATGTCTTTCTGAAGGATCTGAGAGCCACCCTTTGAAATGTAATCATTGAGAAAGATAGTACGCCTATCTCCTAGACTCTAAGGGAGGGTAGCCTAACTTCGAAAAGTACCAATTAACAGACAAAAATGGCCTAATCATAGTGACCAACTTCTACTCGAATGTCCCCCAGGACTTTTCCACTAGCTCACCCTCAATGCTTAAAAAACTCTCCTGCTTTTTGTTTCAGTGGAATTGACTCAATATCTCTCCCCTATTGCTCTGCCAAGAACATTCTCCATAGCTTCTTTGTTTTACTAATTCCTAATCATCCTTCACATCTCAGCTTGAATGCCACATCCTCTAGGAAGTTTACGATGCTACCAGCCCTCCAAGTCCAGGTCCAGTACATTCCTCCATTTTATCTTATATCTAGAGTATTTGTTATGAGCTGAACACTTGTGTCCTCCCAGAATTCATTTGTTGAAACACTACTCCCCAATATAATGATAGTAGGAGCTGGGGACATTTTGCAAGGTAATTAGAATTAGGTGAGGTCATAAGAGTGGAGACTTCTGAAAGGGATTAATGCTCTTAAAAGAGTTATGAGAGAGCTGGTTCTCCCTCTCTGTCATACTTCATTAATCACCCATTTACTTGCCTCTAGCCCCTACTAAATTAGCAACTCCATGAGGATAAGGAGCATATTTGTTATGTTCTTTTTAGCACATATAATGTTAATGAATAAATATCTGTTGAATGAAGTAATGAATGATTATGAAAATGGTCCAGCCTCCCATTCAAGTCAGGGCACTGATTAGGCTCCTGAACTTTCAAAATAGAATGCTAATTATGTCACCTTCTTGTCTGTTTTCATGCTATGTGGTCTTGCCTTCAATATTTAATAGAAAACACCAGCACTCTATACCCTTGTCAAAAATTACAACCTCTGATTGTCTGTTGTCCCCTTTCTTTAGAAACTTAGCCAAGAGAATTTAAGACAAATAGCCGGAGGACCAAGCAATCTCCCTCTTCCTTTACAAGCTCTAAACTGTAAAATCCGGACACACAGGCTCAGCAGCCATGGCTCATGGGCCCAGCTGCTCCGCGGCATGTGGGATCTTCCCGGACTGGGGCTCGAACCCATATCCCCTGCATCGGCAGGCGGACTCTCAACCACTGCGCCACCAGGGAAGCCCCTGTAAAATCTAATTGAGGAAAAGTTTCACATTACTATAAAAATAAAAGAGGAATCAAGCTGAACCACCAAAAGTCTACATATTTGGACCATACTGCTTTAGTCCTTCAAAGATTCACCTGAGGCCACTGCATTTGAAAATTCCAGGGACACTATGCACTTAGAATTCTGTGTGAAAGGCACACTCCCTCCCTGCACTCTCCTCACACACACTTTACAGTTTATTTGAATAACAACCTGTGGAGTTATATAAAGCAATGTCCTAGAATCACCTCTATTGAGTTACTTTTGTGCTAACCCTTTGGCTTTTTTAAAAAGCTGGAAACAGACACAAGAAATTCACTCCTGCATTTTCAGTAAATATGTTAAGGATATTGTGCTCTTCAATAACCAGTACCCTCTTCATGAAGTTCCACAAAGAAATGTGTTTAATTCATTGTATGCACAAATCCAAAGCTAGCTTCTTCAAAGAAAAGTAGTAAAATAAACAGAAAACTGTAGATTCTAAAGTATAAGTGAGGGTCCACTCACTATGTCCTTAAGGAGGAAGAATCTTGCTCTGGATTGGATCTGGATCAAATTCCAAAGTAACCTTTGGGTTACAGTTAAGTACTAGGTACCTTTGGGGAGTGTCTAACTTTCATGATGCTGGAGATGGAGACATGAAATCAAGACCAAATATTTCACTTGCTTGGGAAGAAGTACTCTCCCCACCTATACCTCATTGCCTTCTTCCCACTTAGAAAGCCAAGTTGGAACCACAGTAAGCCTGAGGGTAAAGGAGTGTACTTTGATCTGCCTATTCTAGGAAAAAGAAGTCCTCTAGAACTAACTTAACTCATCAGCACTCAGGACACCATTAGGTTCTGAGTCAACGCTCAGGTTAGAAAAAATTATATTCTTTTTTTCTGGTATTGTCCGCTATGGATGTATTTCCCCTGAGGGGTGGCAATGGAAGGACGGGTTGAATATTTAGTACACTGTTTTATTTCCACAGAAGTATCCATTTTGACAGATTTAGGGATAGCTAAAATTTTTCAAAAGAGAAAATTAATGAGGTTTTAAATATTAAAACATAAAGCTATAATTGTTAAAATGTGGGATTTCCAAATAGATAAATTGAACAGAATAGTTTTAAGCAGGGGAGTAACATAATAGATTTGCATTTTTAAAGAGAATGTGGAGAACAGATTAGAAGAGGGCATGAGTGGACACTGGGGTAACACTTTTTAAGCTTTTGTGGTAATCCAAGGAGGAAGTAATAAGGGCTTGAGCAATGGAAATGGCAGAGGGAATGGAGATAAATGTACATAACCAAGAGATACTTTAAAAATTAGAATCATCAGGAATTCCCTGGTGTTCCAGTGGTTAGGACTCAGAGCTCGGAGCTTTCACTGACAGGGCCCAGGTTCAGGGAACTAAGATCCTGCAAGCCATGCAGTTCAGCAAAAAAAAAAAAAAAAAAAAAAATAGAATCATCATAATTTTCTAGTTGATGAGATGATGGAGTTAAGAGAGAGGAGAGAGGTGATAATGGTGGGGACCTTCCTAAATTCACCACCTGGTGGATAATGGTGCCATGCACAGAGATTAGAAACATAATAGGGGTAGAAAGTTTGGAAGGAAGATCTTGAATAGGGTTTTGAGATATTTTAATGTAAGATAACTGTATAAGAAACAAATAGAGATAATGTGGTTGTTGGGTTTGAGTTAAGAGAGACTTATAGCCTGGAAATATAGATTTGAGAGTCAGCAACATATAGGTAATTCTTAAAGCCATGATAGTGCTGAATAACACCCAAAAGAATATGTAGAATGAGAAAAGATGGATGACAAAGCTTTGAGGATTACCTAAAGAATTGTAAAGATTGGTCAAAGGAGACTGAGAAGGAGCAAGACAGAGAAACTGGATAAAAAAATGGAAGAGTGATGTATCAGAGCAACTAGGGGAAGAGAGATTTTTCAGAAAGGAGTGAGTGGGACAATGGGTCAACAGTGTCAAATGTTACTGATAGGTCAGTAAAAATAAAAAGAACTGAAAAATGTCCATTGGATTCAGCAACAAGGAAGTCAGGACTTGACAAGAGTAGTATAATGAAATGAAAGGATGCTATCTGGCAAGAGTTTGAGAAGTGAATGCAAGTGAGGGAACAGTAGCAGGAAATGTAGACAATAGTTTTTCAAGAGTTTCAAATATAAAGAGGAGAAAAAGGAAGAAAAAAAGGCAAGATTAGGAGAAGTTGTATATTACAGGGAGGTTTTATTGGATATGATTGTTTAGTTGTTAGGTTAGTTTTTTATTGGTGGTGGTTTTGTTTGTTTTAAATGTGAGAAAATTGAATATGTTTAAATGCTTATGGAAAGGTATGGTAGCCAGCCGCCAAGATGATCCAAATAATCCCTGCATCCTGATATTCATATAGGGTCTTCCACACACACATTGAATAGTACAGATCTGTGCAAGTAATAGGAGAGTGTGGAAATACTGGTGTGTGACTTCTAAAACTAAATGATAAAAGACACTGTGACTTTGCCTTGCTCTCTTGAATCACTAGCTCTGGAAGAAGCCAGATGTCATGTTTTGAGGACACTCAAGCAGCCCTATGGAGAGGTCCATGTGGCAAGGAACACTCATCCTTCTTATAGCTGGCAAGGAACTGAGGCCTCCTGCCAATAGCCATGTAAGTGAGCCATCTTAGAATAGATTTTTCCAGCCCCAATCAAGCTTTCAGATGACTGTCAACTGAGGCCGACATCTTGACTGCAACCTCATGAGAAATTCTGAGCCAAAATCACTGCATTTAGCCACTCCCAGATTCCTGACCCACAATAACTGTGTGATAATAAATGTATGTTGTTTTAAGCTGGCAAACTGTTAAGTGACAATAGATAACTAATACAGAAGGTTATAGTATTAAACAGGAGAGGTTTAAAAATATAAAAGAAGGAAGAGATCATTGATATGCAAGATATTGAGGTAGAAGACAGTGTTTCCTACGTGAAAAGACCAGCTTCACATAGGAGAAATGATGCTCTTTCACTTCACAGGAAGGAAATAAAAGGATGGCTGGGGCTTCCCTGGTGGCACAGTGGTTAAGAGTCCACCTGCCGATGCAGGGGACACGGGTTCGTGCCCCGATCTGGGAAGATGCCACATGCCACGGAGCGGCTGGGCCCGTGAGCCATGGCCGCTGAGCCTGCGCGTCCGGAGCCTGTGCTCTGCAGCAGGAGAGGCCACAACAGTGAGAGGTCCGCGTACCGCAAAAAAAAAAAAAAAAAAAAAAAAAAAGGATGGCTGTATGAAGTCAAGCTGTTTGTTGGTCAGTGGCAGGGAATGAGGAAGCACGCATCTGATGTTCTCAGTTTTCTCTGATAAGAAGAAAATGGGGTTATCTGTTAAGAGTGATGAAGAGGTAGGAAAGTTTAAAGTTTGAAGAGGATAAGGAAATTTTATGTAGCTGCTGTGGAGAATTGAAAAGAGGTGACTAGGGAAATATAGAAGAATTTCTCAGCATTGAGAGCCCAGGTGATGTCAGAGATCATGAATTTTTTATGTAACCAATCTGTGAATTTTCTCCAAAACAGAGGTGAGCTACAGGAGTACCTTTTGGCAAAGTCTCACAAAGCAGCTTTGGATCACACTTCAAATTGAGATAAAGTTGCCTGTTCTATGGTCTAATCATAGCCTGATGTTTAAAAATGGCAGGTGTGATTGAAGAGAAGCCCAGTGCTTTACATTTGAAAGAGATGGGAAAACTGCGTGGCTAAGGAAATTAATCAAACCCCCAGACCACTGTTGTACAGAGCTATGGTTATTTAAATAGCTTTTTCAAAAGGTCAGCCAATCTTATAATATAGGAAATTATTAGAAATATTTTCTAGGTATTATTAATGATTTATTATTTCTCACTTTTCCATATAAATACCTTTCCCTTCTCTTCTAGCCTTTTCTATTCCTTTAATATGCAATTATTAATAGAGTCTAAAGGAACTCTCTAAAATATAAGCCAAAATTACCTCCCTTCATGCTTATATGTAATAAACTGCATTACTCAGAATTGGCCCATCAGATATGTTTTACCCATTGAACACAACATATACATAAACTTAATCTAACAGATAATTTGAGAAATAATTGCTATGATTTAACCTACAAAGTAAACTTTTCTCCCTAAAATAAATACCTCATTGGAATTCGAATAGCAGAGTCATAGTATACAAACCAACTTCATTCTAACTAGCTCTAGTTTGCCTTTTTAGATACTTTTTAAAATTCCAAGATAAACCAGGCTTAGAAACATTTATACAATCCCACCATGTATTAGCTGAACAATAAGCCATGATACCCTAAATATGAATGCAGCTCCTGTGTATTAATCATAGTCATTAAAGGATAAAATATTTCAAACAAATAAACATTTTTAGGCCCCAAGGTATGAAATGCAATAGTTTTCAGCCATGACTATTTTTAAAGAGGCATATTTCTGAAAATACCTTGGGCTTCATTTCAGTAAACAATAACACACACTAATGCAAACAGATACACTGCCAAGTCGTTATTCTCATACTTATTAAGGCAAATAGGCAGCACCACAGACAAACCTGAAGCACTGTAAATAATGAGAGTGTTAAATTGAACCTAATGAATGATTCATAAAACCTAATTCTTCCAGTTTCTTTGGCACTTCTCTCACAGCCAGCTGAAACAATGCAGAATGATTACAAAGATGTATCATCTGTACTGCTAGGGCATACACCTTATCTATTAAGCTAGCTCATTTATTTAAAAAATCATCATCATCTCATGGCTACTTTGCATTCTAAATGTTTGCTTTTGTAGGATAACGTGATGCAAATGTACCTTTCTGGAGTTTAAAAATGAGATAATGTCCAGAGGATGTCTGCTTCACACTTGAGACCTGATTTACGGGTGAAGTGGAGCTCCAAGAGTAAAATGGCACAGACTGTGACTCCGAGGCACTGTATTGCATTCCTGGTCCAGCACTTTACTAACATGAGGGACTAGAATATCATCAAAAGGATCCTGGAGCTAAGTAAGCTGAAACAATGGTTCTATTTCTGGATCTGCCATGGCTTGATTTGACCTCAGTCATGTAAAAAAACTTCAGATGTCTAGACTCTCTTCCCTTACTTTATCACATTAGAGTATGGACTGGAATAACTGTGAGGTTCCTTCCATTCTTCATATCCAGCAATCTACATCACCAACAAACTGATATACCAGCTTCCAACCATATTCTACTAGGTTATAAGAATCACGAAGGCAGAACTAGGTCTGCTTTGTTCACCGGTGTATCCTCAACACCTAGCACAATGCCTGACCCATCGGAGTATTTCAATAAATACTTATTAAATAAACAAATGATCCTATTCCAATTGAGACTATTCCAATTGAGAAACACAGTATTAATCATAAGTTTGTTTCCTCCTTCACCCAGTATTTGAAACAGCAAAAGTTTGGGATAGCCAAAGCCCCAAATTATTGACAACAGCTAAAGATAAGATAATTATTACATTCAGCAGCAAACACAGCATTTGGTTTTCTCACCAAACTACTGGAGCAACATATTTTCCAAAGTTTATTATGGAGTAATGATTGGAATATGTTTTTCTATTACTCAGTGTAGCTAGGTTTAGGACTAGCATTCTGATTAATCAATGGGCTACTGTTTTCTATAGTAATCCTATTGTAAAGGAACAAAAACTCTCCCTCTCCCAATACACACATATAAACACATATGCATATTTAAGCCTATATCTCTCCTCAAAACACAGACTAAAAGACTATACACACTAAGGAGAGATTTAAAGTAGATACCATGGAAGATTCTAGAAGGGAATATTCTGTAGCTTCTACCAACTTCTTGCTTCCCACAGTCTATCTTGTGTTTTATACCTATTGTTTGATTCAATCTCTGTCTTATGGAATTTTGGCATTGCATCAACAGTTGAGGACCAGCACTCTGTTCCCTCCCTGAGGATTCCTTCCTGACTTAGGACAGAGTAGAGGAAAGAAGCATTTTAAGTTTCAGATTCCAATATATCTGAAATTTATTCAAGCATACTATTATAACCATTCAAAATATGAAAGACATTTTATATCTAATAAGCTTCTGTAACAGATGCTTTGTACTATATTGTGCTTTGTATAATAATGATACAGTATGAAAAACTATACTGTAAGCCATAAAGTACAGCAGATAACCCTAGAACAATTTAATAAAGTAATTTTAGTGACACTTATAATATTTAGATACTCAAAATTTATTCTCCCATTCTCCCATTTAGTAATAGAAATGTGGTTTCAGAAATTTAAGCTCGGATTTGCCAATGGTTGGTTCAAGAATGAGTATGTAGTATAATTATTATCAGTTAGACACAAGAAGAGAAATGCTAGAAGTTTCTAGAAATATTATTCTTTCTTTCCAAAGCAGTAGCAAGCAACTGGTATCTCTCTATAGCTGGACATGAATAAGAAAATACATAGCCCAGATTTCAGTCAGTTAAAATCACAAACAGAACCAGCCCTAGTTTGAAGTCCGACACTACTGGTAGCATAATGGAAAAACAGAAAGAGCCTAGGTCCATGATGACATTAATGAGCACTAAAGCAGTTAAATCTATAGCCTACTATACTTCTGGATTTTCTTTAATTTGAGATAATAAATGTTCTTATTGTTTACATTAGTTATGTTAGGGCTTCTGTTAATTGCAGCCCAAAGTATCCTGTCTGATACACTTAGTTATTTATTTGTGGAGACCATCTACTATGTAATATTTTTATTGGAGTAAAATTGCTTTACAATGTTCTGTAAGTTTCTGCTGTACAATGAAGTGAATCAGCTATATGATTCCTATACCTATACCTATTCCTATACCTATATCCCCTCCCTCTTGGACATTCCTCCCCAACTCCCCTGCCCCCCATCTAGGTCATCACAGAGCACTGAGCTGAGCTCCCTGTGCTATACATCAGGTCCTCACTAGCTATCTATTGTACACATGGTAGTGTATTTATGTCAAACCTAATTAAGGTGATTTAAGACAATTTTAAAAAAACAAACAGAATTTGAAGTTCTAGTATTGGAATTCCACACAGTATTGGTAGTCCTAGCCAGAGCAAGTAGGCAAGAAAAAGAAATAAAAGCCATTCAAATTGGAAGGGAAGAAGTAAAACTGTCACTATTTGTGGATGACATGATACTATATATAGAAAACCCTAAAGACTCCACCAAAAACCTTTTAGAACTAAGAAACAAATTCAGTAAATTTGCAGAATACAAAATCAACCTACAGAAATCTGTGGTGTTTCTATACACTAATAATGAAATATAAGTAAGAGAAATTAATAAAACAATCCCATTTACAGTTGCACCAAAAAGAATAAAATACTTAGATATAAGTTTAACCAATGAGGTGAAAGATCTGTACACTAAAAACTATAAGACCCTGAAGAAAGAAATTGAAGAAGACATAAATAAAAGACATTCCATTCTAATGAATTGGAAGAATTAATATTGTTAAAATGTTCATACTATCTAAAGCAAACAACAGATTCAATGCAATCCCAATCAAAATTCCAATGGCATTTTTCACAGAACCAGAACAAATTCTAAAATGTGTGTAAAACCACAAAAGATCCCAGATAGCCAAATCAATCTAGGGAAAGAAGAACAAAGCTAGAGGCATCACATTCTCTATTTACAAACTTTACTACAAAGCTATAATGACCAAAACAGCATGGTATTAGCATAAAAACAGATACACAGATCAATGGCATAGAGAATAGAGAGCCCAGAACTAAAAGCACACATTTATGAACAATTTACAACAAAAGAGCCAAGAACATTCAGTAGAGAAAGGACAGTCTCTTCAATAAATGGCACTGGGAAAACTGGGTTGCCACATGCAAAAGAATGAAACTGGATCACTGTCGTACACCATTCACAAAAACTAACTCGAAATGGCTTAAACACTTGAATGTAAAATCTGAAACTATAAAATTCCTAGAAGAAAACATGGTCTCCTTGGCATCAGTCTTAGTGATATTTTGTGGCTCTGACTCCAAAGCCAAGGGAAACAAAATCAAAAATAAACAAGTGGAAGTACATCAAACTAAAAAGCTTCTGCACAGCAAAGGAAACCATCATCAATGAAACAAAAAGACAACCTACTGAATGGAAGAAGATATTTGCAAATGATATATCCAATAAGCCATTAATATCCAAAACATATAAAGAATTCATACAATTCAACAAAAAAAATCAAAAAATGGACAGAGGGTTTGAATAGTCATTTTTCCAAGAAAACACGAAAAGATGTTCAGCATCACTAATTACTAGGGAAATTCAAATCAAAATTGCAATGAGAGGGACTTCCCTGTTGGCACAGTGGTTAAGACTACACGCTCCCAATGCAGGGGGCCTGGGTTTGATCCCTGGTCAGGGAACTAGATCCCACATGCATGCCACAAACAAGAGTTTGCATGCCACAACTAAGGAGCCAGTGAGCCACAACTAAGGAACCCATGAGCCACAACTAAGGAGACTGCTGGCTGCAACTAAGGAGCACACATGTCACAACAAAGGAGCAGGCAAGCCGCAACTAAGTAGCCCGCGAACAGCAACTAAGGAGCTTGCCTGCTGCAACTAAGACCCAGTGCAACCAAATAAAGAAATAAATAAAATTGCAATGAGATATCACCTCACACCTATTAGAATGACTATTATAAAAAAAGACAAGAAATAAGTGTTGGCAAGGATGTGGAGAAAAGGGAACCCTCGTGCACTGTTGGTGGGAATGTAAATTGGTGCAGCCACTATGGAAAATAGTATGGAGATTCCTCAAAAAATTAAGAATAGAACTACCATATGATCCAGCTATTGCATTTCTGGGTATATATCCAAAGAATACAAAAACACTAATTCGAAAAGATATATGTACTCCTATGTTCACATTGCAGCATTACTTACAATAGTCAGGATATGGAAACAACAAGTGTTCACTGATGGATAAATGGACAAAGAAGATGTGGTATATATACACAGGCATACCTCATTTTATTGCACTTCACTTTATTGCCCTTCACATATATTGCGTTTTTTATAAATTGAAGGCTTGTGGCAACTGTGCATCGAGCAAGTCTATCAGTGACATTTTTCCAACAGTATTTGTTCCCTTCATGTCTCTGTGTCACATGAAATCTTACCATTTGCAACAACATTGATAAACCTTGAGGGTACCATGTTAAGTGAAATAAGTCAGACGGAGAAAGACAAATACCATGTGATTTCACTCATATGTGAAATTTAAAACACAAACTCATAGATATAGAGAACAAATTGGTGATTGCCAGAGGGGAAGGGGGTGGGAGTGGGCAAGTAAGTAAAGGGGGTCAATTGTATGGCAATGTTGTACACCTGAAACTTATAAAATGTTATACACCGATTGAAAAATAATTATACACAATAGCCCACTCTAAGAACATAGTATACTGAGCAAATATTTCCTATTTGGTTTATCAAGGTTTTATTTGATTGTTCAAGCACTTTTTTAGAAAAGTTAAACATTAAAGGCATCCTATAAATAAAACTTTATGTTAGTCTGTCACTGTAGAAAGAACTTTATGGAAGTAACAGATAGAAAAGGCCTTTCTGATTTGTCCCTTTGCCAAGGCATGAGTTTCTTACACTATATTTTCTCATTAAAATTATACAAAGTGTCTCAATCCTGAGGTTTTAGTGAATAAGCTGACTTCTAGCTGGGATTGAAATGAGATTTTTTTTTCCCCCTGAGGAATAGTACTACAAATGTGATCAAGTGAATTACTGAGGGATTTCAACCTCCTCTATAAGACTCCGAGTCTGTTCCAGAGTGATAATTTCTAAATACAGAGAATGGGGAAAGGGGAAATGTTGTGTATCTTTAAGAGTAAACTGGAAACTCAAAAGAGAAATTAAGTTCAACAGAAAGAGTAGTTTAATGCTCTCAGCTTCCCGCCACAGCCATGGACTGATATAGATTCTGTGTGGAAGCAGACTTTCTAAAAGATCATTCCAATTATAAGGGCCATAAAAACAACCTCAAAAATCTAACTTGCTCTCACTTCCCTAACACATATCAATCACACAGCAGCAGTCAAGCATCACAGTTTCTTACAATATATTTATTCTTCCATGTTTCTGTTTGTGAAATCTCCTTTGTTTGGAATGAACTCCCTCTCCCTCCATCTCTTCCACCCTTTTCTCCTCTCCTTCCTCTCTTCTGTTCTTCTCTCACCTCTTCCCTAATCCTCTAATTCTCTTTCCCTCCAAATTCCCATGCACCATTTCAGGTCTAATTCAAGTCTGACCTTCTGCAGGAAGCCCTCCCTGAGCATTTCTCGCTTCTGAATTCCTATGAAGGAAAGTCTGCTGCATAGGATTCTAACATGTCCTGATTTAATGAGGAAAATACTATAATGAAGAGCATAGTCTTGAAGAAAAAACAGAATTCAAAGTTCAACTTTGACACTCAGTAGCAGACCCTCAATAAAATAGTACTGATTATTATTATTAATAGCAATAACAATGAACAAATATTAAAACTTGATTCTGCTATTTAGTAATTTTATGATCTGAGCAAGACATTTAACTTATTAGAACCACAGTTTCCCTATCTGTAAAATGAATAACATCTGCCCCACTAACCTCATAAAATTGTGAGAACTGAAATGAGGTCATGTGTGTGATAGTGCTTGTAACAATTATACAAATATCTACATGATAGAGTCTAACAGAGCTATTAAATATATTCATTAAAAGATTATTAATAATGGGGAATGCTTATGTTGTAATATCAAATGGACAGAAAAAAAGACACAATTGTTCAACAATATGATTAAAAACTACATTAAAAGTGTATTTTTAAAAAGACTCTAAGGAAACATACCAAATCATTAAAAGTTTTAAGGGCAGGGACTAGAGTGAAGCCAATGAGGTGCCTAGGGCACAAAATGTAGGGAGGTACTCCCTTACCTCCTGTAAGTGAAAGGTCAGCCTCCTTACATTATGTGCCCAAGATAATACTCTGGATACCCAGATAAAGATGCAATGCTGGGGCAACACTGATGGGGCAACAGCAAATAGGAAGGAGCAATCACTTCTCCCCACCTCCTGCCTTCCAATCTCCCTCTAGCACCTCTGCATCCTCCAGCAGATCCTAACAACTGAGGGTGGTTAGGCAGTCCCAGTCCCAGCATTACCAACCATAGAGGATCAATTTGGGGCTGAAAAACAATGGCTAAATAATTGGCACACCAATTAACTGAAACTTCCAATAGGAAGGCTATGTCTTAATTGCTTTCTTGTAATCAAATAGTTTCTAACGATAAATTCTGACAAAGGGCAAAGTCCTAACTCCCAGATAGAAGAGAGCACAGAACAAAGACAGGGGCCTCCGATGGATTTTAAGGCAGTCAGAGGGCTTGCCTTGAGTTGGAAGCAGAGCCTAGAATTTTTCTAGTCAATATATGATTTCATGGACCTAGAATAATCAATTTTCCAAAGAAATAACTCAATGACAATACAGTTAGCATAATATTGTGGTTGATGGCATGAGTGCTAAAGCCAGATCTCCAACTTTCAACTCCCAGCTCCACCATTTACGGGCCTAGTGACTTAAGGCAAATTACATAATTTCTTTGCGCTGTAGTTTTCTCAACAATAAGACAAATATAATAATAGCACTTACCTGATAGTGCTACTGTGAAAATTAAATGATTTAATCTACATACAGTCATTAGAGCAGTGCATGGAACATAGTAAATGTTTAATAAATCTTGGCCACTATTGGTAGTTAATGATTAAAATTCTTTCTTTAGTTTAAAAAAGCATAAATGCCTCTGGGGATAACACTGTAATCTATGATTGGTTATTTATATTAAAGTGTAAATAAAAGATCTGAGGGCAGATTTGGAAGAAAACATGAGTAATCAGGAGTGGAAATTTAGGAAAACATGAGAGTACTAGGTTTGTAAAAAATAAGTGGTAGAAAGAATACATGGTAAGGTTCCCAATATTTTGTGCATGGTTTTTTCCCTCACATAATGTCTGACAAACAACAAATCTTACTAATCATTTGCATAATACATTACTTGAATGAATTTAATTATTGAGGAAAATTAAAAGTAAACAATGTAATTGACATTCTGCTTCAGTTTAATCTAGAAGGAAGTTGTTCAATGCTTGAGGTGAGTCCCCAATAGGTACTATATATCATTGTAGGTTGACTGGTTTAAATGTGGAACATAAAGACCTAATATTCCTTCTCTCCCTTCCACTAAATCAAATAGTAAGTATTTAGAGGAAATCTAATAGTTACCTAGAGCTATACAAAGAATAAAAAATAAATAAAAGGTACTCTCAGGAAACTCACTGTAGGAGACACAATTTATAATCATGAATTAGAGATTATCATAAGAGAGCATATAGCAAAGAATTAAAATGTCTTAAATAAAGAGTAAGTGCCATAGAAGTTTAGAGGTAGAAGAAACAAATCATCTACCTTACTGAGGCTACAAGGACCCATCTCTCCTGCCCCATACAAAACTCCCCTGTAGCAATGGCTCCAAAGGTCATGGGGCAACATAAACTAAGTCAGAGGTAATTTGGCAAAATCTGAGATTTCATTGGCAACATAGCATACTTCATACCATGGAGATCAAAGATATAGCCTGACAAAGACACAGAGAGAAACTTTTATGAAGATCTTCTAACTCCCCACATTATGATAACTTTATAAGTTTTCCCAATGCCCCCTCCCTTCACTATAACACCAACATCCATGTAACATGGAGAGGGGAGGAGAAGGAGGAGAAGAGGGAGTTTTGTCAGGAAAGAAAACTTACTGTCTTTTCTCTGAGAGGTTTCTAAACCTGTCTGGCTCAATGGCTGTATCTTACTCTTTGATCTTTCAAATAGGCCATGATGAGACTCCTTGATCTCACAAGACAAGCCTCACAAATCTTAAATGTATAGGTAGTGAAGGAAATCAGTCTTCACCATTCCCACCGTAGCCTTTTTTTCAGAGGAAACCATAATTGATCATAGGAAAATGAGCCTCAAGATCTCAGCTAACTGGTTTTAAATTAGTAAAGTGTTTTTCAAACTGCTTTGCAACTATTTAGTGGATCATGAAAGTTGTTTTCTAAATTACATGATATATTTGTATTTAGGCTTACAGGTATTGGGTCATGATATACAATTCTATGAATCACAAGTCAAAATACTTGAAAAACACTGGTCTAATCTATAACAGGGAAAGTGATGAATGAAGGAAATCCACCATATTGACACCTAGCCATAGTCACAAAATTTTCAGCAAACGAGCAGAGGAGATCATCTGATCTTCCAGACCTCTTTATAATATAAGAACATTGTCAATGATTAATATGATAGTTCAACTTGCCTTGTCTCATAGAAGGACCTGGAGAAAGCTCCAGACTTATATGTTGGGTTCACTCTCCCACACCATTTACTAATGTAATGGTTGTCATTTTCCCAGATCTGTAAATAAAGGTATATGTCTATGGGTGCTGATGAGTTTATGTGTGTCTATGTACAAAATATGTAGGTGTAGAAGTTATGTATCTGTACAGAATGTGTAAGTGTAAAATGGTATTTCTTGTTAATATGGGCAATACTGGATCTGTCCATAATGAAGTTTGTTAAGGAGACTTTATCTGGTGGAACACATGCAGCATAGGCATGTGGGGGAGGATGCCCTAAAGAAACAAGCTACAAGTTATGATGAGCGGTTTGTAAGCACTGGATAAAAGGCCGGCAGCCAGGTGTCCAATAGGATAGCTGACAAGGAATACTGACCAATGTATGTGTGAAATGCCTTCCTCGTTCATTCCTATTCTGCTGTTTCTTGCTTACACACCCTAGAAAGGTCAACCCCACTGGTGCCCAAACTGCCCTGAATATTAATCCAGGAACAGGTGGAGCAGTTGCCTTCACTGCCACTTCTGCTCATTATTTTACCTTTTGTCTTTCTCCCTTCTTTTAGATGATGTGTATTATATGTTATATACACATATGCTAAAATGACAAATTCATAAAATTGCTACATTTTCAGTCTGTATGTATAAAGTTATTCAAATAGCATCTTCATAAAAAAAATCATTTTCTCATCCACACATTTTTCATCCACACAAACTCTAAATCTAAAGGAAATGGAAATGCTAAGGGAAGCATACAGAACTTCCCACAGAGCAGAATAAATCGATTTCACTTTAGTCTCACCATTTTATCCCCAAATACAGTCATTACACTACCTAGAACTGACATAAATAGGAGAAAGAAATGCATGAGGGAGAAGAGGCTGCGTGGAAATACTATTAAATGCAATTTTCATAGCTCTTAGCAATTTTACAAAAGCAGTTACATATACATCATAACATTTCATTCAGACTACATTTTGGCTCTGTAGACAATATTATTTGTCTTCATTTTTCAAATAAGGAATGGAGGCTCAGAAATGTAAAAACAAAGCCAAGATTCAAACACGGTCCATCAGATCTTTCCATTTACACACTGCTTCTCTATTGCCTCAAGACATTCGAAGCTTGTTCAAAATGGATAAATTGAAATCCTTAAAAAATAAAAATTAAAAAAACATATAGGCTAATATATCCTTTCAATCCCCCATTTGACTTTACCTATAATTCTACATAATGTTACAAAGGCCTCATTAATATCTGCTCTGGTCACAGGTCTCGGCTAACTACTAATTATCATCTTCCATAGCCATCCAAAGCAGTAGTAATAACTGTCTAGAACAGGGCCAATACTCTACTTTCCCCTGTTCTCAGCAGCAAACCTAATTTCTATATCTGAACCTAACAATTAACTAGATATAATATTCAAAATTCAGGGTCAAGAGACTTCCCTGGCGGTCCAGTGGTTAAGACTTCGCCTTCCAATGCAGGGGGTGCAGGTTAGATCCTTGGTCAGGGAGCTAAGATTGCACATGCCTCACAGCCAAAAATCCAAAACATAAATCAGAAGCAATATTGTAAAAAATTCAATTAAGACTTTTAAAATGGCCCACATCAAAAAAAAAAAGAAATCTTAACAAAAATTCAGGGTCAAAATCAGGAAAATTGTTCATGTTTATTCTATCTATAAACATAAATACAGGGTAACCAAAGAACCCAAGTTAGGGTTGCCCTAAGACAATCCTCCTACTTACATGAGTTTATTTACTAGGAAAATCAGTGTAGATGTGAAAAGAAACAGCTTCCCCAGCAACTCAATCTTTCGCAATCTCCTATGTCCAAGAATGTGATGGAAAGATGCTAAGCTATTGAAAGAAGATCACTTTGATGAATATGGCATTTTACTTAAAAAATTATTGAACATCTCTAACGTGTATGCAAGGCTGTGCCTGTCACACTACTACAAAAATAGTAATAGTGGTAGAGCTTCAGAGATTCTGTGGTCCAAGCTCCTGGCAAACGGACAATAAAGGTTCTTTGATATCTTGTCCTGATGGCTCCCTTTTTTGCTCACTCTCTTGCTTTCTTACCCATAATAACAGGCTATATATCTGATTCAGAATAAAAGTTCCTATTTGGGACCACTCATATGCACAGTGTCACAAAAAGAACAACTCTGAATCACCCCCTTGCCCTGATTTAACAGGTAACATCTCCAAAGGGTTTTTAAATTATGTTCAGTTATCCCATTTGGGGGGCATGGGAGGTTTGTTTGTGTCTTTGTTGTTGTTTACTTTGATTTTTGTTTGGTTGGTTTTACCACTGTTTAGTTTTTTTTTTTACAATTGGAACACTATACAATAGAGTTTAGTAATAGAAACAAATTCCCAAGAATGACATATGAGATTACATACACACAAAATATTACAAATTCAAATTAATCAAGATCTAAAAGGAAAAACATAAAAGAGACATCAGAGAGTAAAATATACTTATTATAATTAATAAAGTCTTTATTTTTTCTTTCTTACCATATTGATATTTTCTGTCATATTAGGGATTATTCATCCTGTGATACTATTTAGTCTTTAACAAACAGAAATACTATTGTTTGAAAGCAGTTTTTATTGTGCATTCCAAACAAATTTTCCATTCTAATCATTTAAAGTGAATTAGGAACACAATACTTAAGTTATCATGCGGTAAATATTTTTGCAAAGTGAATATTTGTAGCAAGGCATGAAGTTGAAATTTCATATATTGGATTTCACGTTGACTGTGTTCATAACTGATGGGTCATTTTGAAGTTCCATATTCACAACCAGTTGCTACACTACAAATAGGGTGGACTGTGTGTCCATAAACATTTCATGTTAAATTGACTGAAAACACTGCATAACTGTCTTGATCTATCTCATTATTGTTCATTCCAAGTGGCCCAGTAATGCGTTACAGATGCAACAAGGACTTCAACAACTCAGTATCTGCTTCTTACAGATAGTATTCCTCACAAGAAAGTAAAAACTGACAACCTAAGTTCGTGTGAAAAGGCACAACCTAACGGTCTGAGATACTGCTCTTTCTTTCTGACCTCAATCTATCATCCAAAAACATTATGTTACCATAAGTGAACCAAGACTGAGATTTATGCATATTGAAAATTGCTTCGCATTTCTGGAACAGCACATGCCATAATGATGTGCATGCAAACTTCTCTGATTTAGAAGGCTCAACTTAGAGTTACTCTCATCAGGCTTAGGTAAAGTTAGATTCTAACCCATCCACACCTTATTAACTGAAAGTCTCAAAAAAACCAGCCACTTGTTTTCTTTCTTGCTTCTTTCCAGAGAGGGAATGAGAGATAATAAAAGGGAAAGGGAATGGGCTATTAATCTCTCCCTTGACGAAGTTCCTCAGTGGTCTAGAGAGAGGCTGATTTTTATGCCTTAAATTCTGCTTTCCCAGGGCTGAAGGGAAAGCAAAGAGAATGAGAGAATGAGATGGGAAAATTCAGAATTCCTCAGAAGTTTTCCTACTTCTTTAGGTCAAGGTCAGATTAATACAAAGTGATCTTAAATTAGAAAGGGAAGAAATCTAGTGTTGGAGAAAAGACAGAAAGAGAGACCTTAACGCCAAAAGAGAATACTCCATCGTTCAGCTCCTCTTAAGGCCATGGCACATGCAAAGCCCACTGGGCCAGCAATGAAGCAACATCCCAGAGTCGCATCTGGAAGGGGAGCTCAGGCCCTGACTTGTGCCTGACTTTGCCTCAGTGTCACAACTGTTTGTCTCCCAGCCTGAAGTGAGCTGGGCTGATATGTTTCACTACGTAGCAGTCCCACTTCTTCAAATGAGAAAAATCTGGCATTTGGTGCCTAAATCACAGACACCAGATTAATGACAAACGTCTCTCTCTGCTCTGCAGGTGTTGCATACACTGAAATAATTCCATAAGAGTTTTTCAATCTCTCTCTTTCAGTAAGACATAATTATAAATTTAACAATTATAATCAAATAAATCAGACTCTCAAACCTTTTGTTCAAATAAGGAATCCAGTAGGTTTTATGTTTTTTCTCTCAGCGTATGAGAGGTGAAGGAAGTAGCAATAATTCCTTCTGATGTAACCTTTTCAATTTTCAAGTATTTTTACCTTTCAGAAAACAGAAATGTTGGTTTAAATATTATCTTCAGAACAACAAATTCTTATGTAAGATTAACAACATAATTACAAACTGTTTAGAGGTTCACTTTCCAGAACAGAGCAACACTGCATGAAATTCAGACATTTTACAAGACTCCTTTGTTAGAAATAAAATTTGCAAGGATACTTTTATGGCAAAGACAAAATTCTGTGTATATTTCTGCAGATATAGAGGAAGAAGGAAAATTTTATCCTTCTTATCTTGCTGAGATTTTCATCAGCTGTTAGAAGTCCCTACAGTTTTATTGCTAGTATACCAGAATTTCATTAATTAGCATCAAGAGAAAAATAAAGACTAGGGTGAGAAGCTCAAAACTTACAAAATGGAAAAAGGAAAGGACTGTATAAGATTATTAATAAGTGAAAATTGGGGCATGTAATATTTTGCATCCTCATCTGGCAACTCGGTAATATTATAGTTAGAAAAATAAAATAATAATAATTTCTCACATAAAGGGGACCCTCTTACATGGGAGAATTATGATAATTTGCATGGATATCTTAAGCTGCAAAAGTCTGACTTAACCACAGAATCTGAAGTTAACATATTAACACTAGACATCTTTTGTAAAAAAGCTGGTAAAAATATATAATGCCCTCATCTGAAATATAAATGAATGTTTAATTCCTTAAAGGGATTCTGAGTTATATAAAAGGAATTTGGGGATTAGTATGCAATTCTGAGGATCAAGGCCCTTTCTAGAAGCATAAAATATTCAATTAACTATCCTGTAGAATTTTTAATTGTGACATTGAAATGCTAAGCAGAGCATTAACATCTATTATTCTTTATGAATTAGTATTTTCCAGGACTACACACAACATTGGTTTACAAAGCACGTTAGGACACTATTTAAGGTTTTGGTTACATTTCTCAATCTATGTGGAAGCGTAGTATTTAATTCTTACTAAGCTATCTTTCATAACCAATGAAGCATTGTTTCAAACCAAGAAAACATTACATATGCTTAATTTTAAAGGGGGAGTATTTTTTAATTTATTAGGACAAATTCTTACAAAACTTAAAAATCATTAAGATATTCCAAATTCCCAATGCTCTACTATAAAAAACTATTACCATAATGTGCTTCCTGGCTCATTTGTTTCCTTCACAACAAAAACAACAGGTCCTCTACCCCACTTCCAGAGGACCAGCCAGTTCTGCATAAAAGTGTAATCAGCATAGTATGGAGGTAGCCTGAAACAGAGCTGTTTGTTGACACACCACCAAAAACTTAAATGAAAAAAGTAATACCAAAGAGAAGAGCCTGGGCTGTGAAGGCAGAAGGTCAGATACAGCTGATCTCAATACTAGCACCACCAAGTTACTAGCTTTATAACTTTGGGCAAGTTTACTTAACACCTTTAAGACTCAGTTTTCTCATCTATGAAATAGGAATAATGATAATACCTGTTTCACAGGGCTGCTGTAAGAATCATGGAATAATAGTGCAGATGTAACACTGAAGCCAGTGTCTGGTCCTTAAGGAGTGATCTGCAGATGTTTTATTTTTATTACATTAAATTCTGACCAACCATCTGGGCATTTCTAAATTCAGTGTAACTCCAGGATAATAAATATAATAGGTTTGAACTTATATATAGCTGCCATCAATTGGCAGCATCTGCTTGGAGCATTGTATTAAGAATAACCAATAAAAGAGAGTTTCACACCAAAGAAAGGTTATATTTGCTTAATAAAAGAGCAGAGTATTTTTAATATATTATAACAACTAATTACATAATTTCAAAATCAATACGATTCTCCAAATCTAAGTCTGGACTCAGGGAAAAAGAGTTATCAATTAGTACTCTCTACTTAATGGCCCAGAATGGGGTAATAGCCATGTTTCCATCCGCAGTATAGCTAAGTATGTGCTGTCATATAGGTTATATTTCCTGTTGATGAACATTTTTGCTTCACTTAGTTTACCTTCGTGTGAATAGGAAAATCTATCCACAAATGTAAACAAACAACTGTGAGCAAATCTGCAGAAAATTACTAAATCAGCTTTGGTCCAGGATATTCCAATTCAACCTGCCAATAAAACCTGCCAAGAAGGTTCAGCTGACTGACAAATCATCACAATATATGATTATATTTCAAAATAAATACATATGTATAAATATTAGGCCAAAATGTTGTACATATTGAAAAATAATGTGTGTGTTCCTTTCTGAAATATGTGAGGGAAGCTGGAGATCACTTGCATTAAAGGTAGTTTTTGAACAGTGGTGATTTTTTTCAAGAAATGAAATAAACATTCGAAAGAGATCAGCCATAAGCTCCACATTCTACCACCATACTGCCAACTTCTTTAGTTTAAAAATAGGTATGATTTTAGAAAAGCAAGCAATGCAGAAGAGAACATAATTTTTAAAACAACTTTAAAAACAGAGCTCATCTGCTAAACTCATATTAAGTTCATTAGATTTAGAAAAAAGATGTTTTCCAACAGTTCAAACTGAATCCCGTTCAATATTTATCTTCAGCTACAGAGAATGTATCAAAATATGCATTTTGTTTCCATTAAAGTAGCACAGTTAATTACAGCATCCAGTAAGACATGAAAGATTAAGCTATGTTCCCACAAAAATCTACATAAACAAAAACTCACATACCATGTTTAACTTATGAACTGAAAGTTATTGCTAATTCTAACGCCACATCCAGTATAACACAGGGGTTTTATTACAATACAATGCTACCACCCCCAGTTTGGCTAATATGCATTTTCTTTTCAATTTTTCTTATGTTGTAACATCTTTTTTGGTATATGAGCAGAACATTTCTACTACCACTTACAGATCTATATTTTCTTCATGAATGGCCCTATGAAGTACTTATTATAAAGAAAGTGGTCTAAGGAAATTTGTATGCAATGCTTTTCACTAAATTATTATTTTGAAGAGAAGAAAATTCTTGTATATTAGAATGAGAATAGATAGTATCTAAGAATCATAGAATCTTAAGGTTGGAAGGCTGCTTAGAGCAGTGGTTGTCAACGTTTTTGCCACTAAGGACCCCTTTTTAATTTTATGTAATATATCTCATGTATGAAAGTTTTCCTATATCCAAAAAAATGCATTTAGAGAAGTGATTAATTTTCCCACTCTTAGTAAATATATGGAGCTATAAACTCCCACTTTCCAGTGGGCTTTAGGAAAACTGACCATAGCTCATGGGCCACTGTGAGCACGACATGCTGATAAAGGGTGTGATTTCTGGAACCAGATGCCTAGGTTCAATGCTACGTCCATTGCTTACTAGTTGTTATCTGTGCTTGTTTCCTTAATAGTATAATGGAAATAATAAGAGTAACTCATAGGAGTAAACACTAACACATGTAAAGCCCTTAAAACAATGCCTGGCAGGTAGTAACTGCTTATTCATTGTTATGTTGATATTACCATTATAATCCCTGAGAAGGGAACCATCTTTGGAATTTATTAGTCTAAGATCAATCCAAGTATCCTTTTCTATAGTAATCTTGACAGACAACCAGCCATCCCCTTCTTGAACATGACCAACCAACAGAGAATGTGTCAGCTATCTATTACAACGACAATAGTGCATAACAAACCTAAAAATACAGTGAATTAAAACTATAAGAATTTATTTAGCTCACAATAAACAACTGGGACAGCAATTTAGTCTGGGCTTCTCTGAGCAGTCTTGGACTTAGTTGTATTCAACTCAGATGTCTGGATGTCAGCTGGCCCTCAGCTAATTTAGGAAGCCTCAACTGGATGACTAGGATGACTCACTGCCTATGTGTATCTCATTCTCCAATAGTCGAGCCCAAGCATGTGCTCATGCTGCTGGCAAAGGTGCAGGAGAAAAGAAACCCAGTGTGCAAGCCTATTTCAATCTTCTGCTGTGTAATGTCTACTAACATCCCATTGGCCAAGCAAGTCACATGGTTCAGCCCAGAGTTAGGGGCCAGGGAAGATTAACCTTCCCACAGTGGGAGGAACTGCTAAGTGACATGGCAAAGGATGTGGATACAGGGAGTAGTGAAAAGTTACATCATCACTGCTATCATACACAGGGAGTTAACTAGATCAAAAGTCAGTCCTTTGCAATTATCAGACAGTTATACTTGGGGCTGAGCCAAAACTTCCCTCTCTTTAACTTCTCTTATTTGTTCTAGTTAATTCTCCAGAGCTATAACTATGTAAGTCTAATCATTCTTCCACATGACATTAAGTACCATTAAAATATTAGATTAGGTTCCTCATAAATCATCTTTTGCAAGCTAAAAAAAACCTACCATTCAGTTCCTTCTATTGTATTTCATATCATTTGAAAAATGATATTGCTTATACCATCAATATTCCCCTTTAAATTATAGTACTTTCTAGGTGTCAGATATGGTCTTATGTTACTTTCATTATTCTCATCATTCTCATTTTAAATACATCTATTGTTTCATTTTTAAAAGCATAGGGTTTTTTGGATGCCATAACACACTAAGTAAACTCACACTAAGCTTGCAGGCAAATACAATCCCCTGGTGTTTTGCATGAACTGTTGTTAAGGGAAGATCCTCTTACTACAAATTTTCCACAGACTGACCTTAAAACACTTTCTTGGGCTTCCCTGGTGGCGCAGTGGTTGAGAGTCCGCCTGCCGATGCAGGGGATACGGGTTCGTGCCCCGGTCCGGGAAGATCCCACATGCCGCGGAGCAGCTGGGCCCGTGAAACATGGCCGCTGGGCCTGCGCGTCCGGAGCCTGTGCTCCGCAACGGGAGAGGCTACAGCAGTGAGAGGCCCGCGTACTGAAAAAGAAAAAAAAAAAAAAAAAAAACACTCTTGAGTATATGTGTTAGTTGGCAAAAAAATCAATACAGCATCATCATGATTTTCTTGTTGCCAATTTGAATTGTTTGAATTGCTGCATGTTTATAAACTCACTTATCAGTCTATCCCAAATGCTGACCCCTAATCAACTCCTACCATCTACTGCCAAAGCACTTACCATGTTGTGCTGTGAATTATTTTTCTATATTTCTGTCCCCATAAGAATATAAGCTCCAATAGGCAGGAATTACATCTTATTCATCTCCATCGCCAGTACCTAGTCTAAGATCTCATACATGGCATTTTGTTGAATGAGTGAATGAATGGAAGGTATTCTATACCACCCTGCATCATCACCCTCCTCTTCACCTCAACCCCAGCCTGCCACATAGGCTGACTCTTGGCAACAACCGCATAGGTGAGAGTTTGACTTGGTTCTGTCTCTTAGTGCTTTCTCCTCCTGGCACTATTTCTCCCTAACTCCAAGCCCCTATTTTGTGTCCAACTATTGACTGGCACCTCAATTTCCTTTAAGATGTGTATTCACAACAGTACAAAGCATTAAACAAGAATATCTTCCACAAGATCCCTGACAAGTAGTTGACAAGTCTCTGTGTAAACACTTGAATTTTTAGTGATGGCAGACTTTCTCCTAAAGCAACACCTCCATTTTCAGATAATTCTTTAACCAAAGTATCCCTCTCTCTCCAACACTCTCTTGTACTTCTAGGTCTGCCTCTGAGGCTTCCCAAAATAAATTTAATTCTTCTACATGATAGTCTTTCAGCTACTTAAAGGTAGAATCAAGTCCATCTAAGTTTTTCTCCTCCGTTATGTACATTTTTCATTCCCTCAACTATACCTTGTATGATGTAGTTTCAGCTCACACTTCTCTCAATATACTCCTGTTTGTCAAAGTCATTTTCAAAATATGACACCTAGAACTAAATACAATCCACCAGATGGGAGAAATTTACAAGGTAGGGAGGGTATTATTTCCTTGTGATAGGACCAATGATTACTAGCTTGTTTTGTTTTGTTTTTCTGCAACTACTTTACACTGTCAACTTATTTTAAGCTTACTGTCAACAACACCCCTAAAGTGCTACATTATGCACAGGGTTTTTTGTTGTCCTTTGTTTCGCTTAAGTGCAGCACTTTACATTTCGTGTTAGGAAATTTCATTTTCTTAGACTTAACCTCCCATCTCCCATTCCAACTACTCAGGATCACTTAGATTTTAATTCTATCTTTTGACATATTAGCTGTCTCCCAGCTTCATCATTTGCCAGTTTAATGAGTGTGTCATTTTAATAAGATAATTCTAAAATATTGAATCCAACATTTTAAAAGGCACATTACCAGAGATATACCTTAGACACTATTCGAGCACAGCCTTCAAGCCAGTTACAAATCCAATCTCTGTGTTTTTAATGTACCAAGCCTTGAAAGCATGTTTGTATTTTAGTATAAAACCTTAAAAAAAACCAAAAGCCTACAAGGCCAATAGAAATTAATTACTAATGATGAAATTTTAGAGTTGGAGGAGAAAGTTTTCTACTGGGAGAGTTCTTCTATTTTAGTTGTCTGTCTATTCATAAGCCTATACTAGCTAATATCATCCTTGCCTAGGTTGTTAATCCTTCTTTTCACAATGGTAGTTGAATTGTGCTGAGGATTTATTTTATTTATTTATAAACTCTAATGCATGTTATTTCTCATGCTAACATCTGTGGTGAGCAGCTCCACACAAAAAAATCCCTAAGGGTTCCAGGTAATCATGCCGGCTATAACAATACAACATTAAAATGATTTCCTCATGTAAAATCTGGAAGAAGAGCTTCCAGATACTAGGCTTGGTTCGTGGCATACACAGGTTGCTATGATCATCGTCTAAATTCATTTTGGATTCAGCAATTTTATTTCCATTTTTACAACTCTCTTAGTCACTGAATCTTCCCTACAATCTACAACCCTGACTCAGTGAAAACGAGGTGAATCACAAGCTATACTTGTTTTATTTTTAGTGCAAAGCATAATCTTGAGGGAGTTGAAAATGTTCAGAAACAAAAAAAACATCTTGTAAGGCCAAAATAACACTCCTTTACACCATAAAGAGAGTGTCTCCCATTGCCTGAATTTTAATACATGTCAACAGAGAGGGGGCAGCATGACACTTTCAGGAGAAACTGTGTACTCTGCACTTTTCTGATGCCTTTTTCAGCATGACAAAAGGCACAAATGGCAAAAGAAGAACACCACATTCGTGAGCCAGGTGAAGAGTCTACCACACAATTTCATTTCCATTACTCATAGGCTGTCTGTGAGATGCATGGGGGAAAAGAAAACCAGAGTGTCTCCTTTCCAGACAAAACAAACCCTCTTATCAGAGATGACAAAAATGTGCTAAAATTATGCTAAATTAAAGTATGTCAAAAAATGGGTTCCAAACAAGACTCTAAAGCTATTTTTAAAGTGCAAGCTACCTACTTAGGTAACAAAATGTTTGCCAATAATTATTTCTACTTTAGCTACCTTCTATTTGCCAGACTGTGGTAAGAATTGAATATAAATTAAACCTGAACTTAAAATATTACTGCACAGTACAAGTGTCTTTTTTCCTTTCAAATGAATTTCATATGGATGAAATCACATAACATCAGGCTTTATTTTTACATCACAAAGAATGTTTATTTGTAGGTACCCTAAGACAACTATAGCTCATGTAACTACGTGGACCTAATAAGTGATGGGGACTGGCCCCCCAAAAAGACAGCCTCAGCTGCCAGAGAGTGACATCACCTCAAGACATCGTGGGAGGAAAAAAACAAATCACTCAGTAAAATTAACTTTAGTGTAACTTATAAAGCAAACACAATACTCAGAAGAAAATGGTTCATTTTTAATTTAAATGGCATACTATATCAGTAGCATTTCCGGAGCGACCTGTTGGATTCATGGCTCATCTGCAAGATATGATCAAATAGAAAATTTTTTTATTGTAAATATTCATTATATAATTACAGGAATAAGATATTTGGGTATTTTTACCTGTATCATAGCACCTTGCTACTCAAAGTGTGATTTGTAGACCAGTAGTAAATGGCTTCAGCCAGGGGCTTCAGCTAGAAGCTTGTTAAAAATGCAGAATCTTGGACCCCACCCCTACATCCTGAATCAGAGTCTCATCTTAAACAGATGCCCAGGTGATTACTATGCACAATAAAGTTTCAGAAACACTGTCACAGTAGACTTTAAAAGTCTCTTCTAGCTCTGCTCTCCCACAACCAGAACCCGATACTCCCATTTAAATATTATAACTGGAACACATTAATAATAAATGTGTTGTTGAGTCCTGAATTCTTTTTAAATTAACTGGAATAAAAATTTTTAGGATGTTGTCAAATGATGAATAACTGATTGTAGTGACAAGAATGAGGATTACATGAAAATTGTAGTTGACCAGGGAAAACAAATCTGATGGATATAACATTCAGTGTGCTTACTACTTGTAAGTCGCAAAGGATGCTACTAAATAAGATCAAATGAAGCAGCTATACTGAAATCAAAGAATCACATCAAAGACAAAGGCAAGAAGAAAATCATAATGTCAAATGCAAAGTTTCGTTTGAAATAGGAAGCAGAAGTTTTATGCAGATTTTTGTAGAAATGATGGTGGGATAGAAAATTATGAGGTAGGTCTTACTAACATCCCTCCCTTTTATGTTTCTGCCTCACCCTGCCTGTATGTTGTAGAAAGAACCCTGTGTCCCAGTCCCTGGGCAAAACTTTTCCTAAACAACCTCAAATAATTGACTACTTCAAGATTTTGTACAAACGTCTTTAATTCTTTTCTATACTATTGCCAAAGTGATTTCTTTAGTGCAAAAAAAATTATTTCCCAGATTAAACTCTTCAGTGGTCCAAACCACTTAGCAATTACACAGATCCCTTCATGAGAGGCTCATGACTATCCAGGCCCATATCCTGACACTTCCACATGCCCCATCACACGGCCATTCCACACTGCCAACTCAAATCACTGAGCCTTTATACTGTTCCCCCTTCCTCAAAAAGTCATTGCTCTTGCTTTCCTCTAATCTGCTGGATGCTCATCCTCCATGTCTCAGATTTCAGTGGATAACTCTTTCCTCTGTTCTACCAGTGTAGCAGCACTTAATAAGTTGTACTTGAATTTATTGACATCTTCTTTTCTTCCACTAGGCTAATAAGTTCCTTGAGCACAGAAATGCTTTACTCATCTTTGTAACCCCAGTACCTAGTACACTGCCAGGCACTAGGTGTGTGTCTCCATTCCTGGGTCCTCTATTTTGATGAGACCTTGCTGGAGCTTTTTTTTTTTTTTTTTTTTCCAGAAACAACCTAAATAAATGTCCATTGACAGATGAATGGATAAAGAAAATGTGGTATACACACACACACACACACACACACACACACACACACACAAAATGGAATATTACTCAGCCATAAAAAATAACAAAATAATGTCATTTGCAGGAACATGTATGGTCCTAGAGATTATGATACTAAGTGAAGTCATACAAATATATGATATCACTTATATGTGGAATCTGAAAAAATGATACAAATGAACTTATTTACAAAACAGAAATAGACTCACAGACATAGAAAACAAACTAATGGTTACCAAAGGGGAAAGGGGGAGGGTGAGAGAGGGACAAATTAGGACTTTGGGATTAACAGATACGTGCTACTATATATAAAATAGATAAACAAGGACCTACTGTATAGCACAGGAAACTATAATATCTTGTATAACCTATAATAGAAAACAATCTGAAAAAGAATATATATTCTATATATATGCATATATATGGACATGTATATATATAACTGAATCACTTTGCTGTACACCTGAAACACTGTAAATCAACTATACTTCAATCAAAAACAAAAAGATGTAGTGGTTAGGAGAATAGGCTCTGGATCAAACTAGGCTTAATCCTAGACAATTTATCTTGGGCTAAAAATTGTTTAAACTCTCTAAGCCTCAGTTTCCCAGTCTCTAAAATGAGACTAATAGAAACACCTAATCTCATTGCTGGGGTAGGGGGAAATAAATGAAAAAAAGTATGAAAGATACATATGAGGCATTTAGTGTTTGACAAATGAATGAATGAATATATATTCTCCAAACAAAACATTTAAACATCACAATATATTTTCCATTTCAGTTTGAATAAGTTGATTGTACATTTGACTAAATTCGTGAATCAGGGTCTTTGTCATTTTTTGATACAAGTGCCTCTGTCTCCTGCAAAGACTAGATTTGAAATAGCAGCAATTTTTTAGCTTGGTGAAACTGAGAAATTGAAAGAGAATGCTTGCCATCTAGTGGAAACCTGTTAAATTCTAGTGTTGCTTCTGAGTTGTGGTAAACTCTTGGTTTCAAGTGAATTGTTCATTTTACATCTTTTGTGAGAAACTTCCTTCATATAGTTTTTTGCATAGATTTATAGGGGGAAAATGCTCTGTGGTAGAGCAAAATCATGATCACGATGAGCAGCAGCATCAGCATCATAAGTCTCAAACTATCCTTTGATCAAACAGGATCTGCTTTATAAGATAACATTATGTATACTGCAGTATTTTTAAGTCAGGCTTGAAAGAAAATTCCAGGAAATAATCAACAATAGAAAAGACACATACTTGTTTAAGGAGTTACCAGCATTTCTTCCACAGTCCCCATGTAGAAGGGCCAAGAATATAAGTAGATTTATGCTCCCAGGTTTCTATCTGGTTTTAAGGCCCAGTTTTTCTGTAAGTAGTCTCCATTTTTTTCTTTCTGCACTTATCTTTTTGTGAATCAAAGTCTGAACGTGAAGTTCCAACTGATTTTGTCTTTTGAGAAATCACTTCCTTCTACCATCAAAACACACCCTAAATAATTCTTTTTTCTTAACAGATATCATGTTTAATAAGTATTTCTTGGTTTGAGTTTAATATTACTCCTTTAATCACCATAGAGATAAAACCCTGAAGTAGCCAAGTCTTATCCAACTAACTTACATCTCAAGAAACAAATTACACTCGTAGGCTCATGAGCTGTGGCAATGAGGTACAGTTCTTGGGTCAAAAGTGTAACTAATCTACATGTTGAATAAGGTTCCTTTTCTCTAAAAATGAAAAAACTTGACAAAGTTATGGGTGATAATTCTTAAAAGAGGCAAGTAAGGGGATTCCATAAAACTATTTGAAAGGTTAATAGTTTTAAAATATAATGAGGCAGGAGCTATGGTTAGGAGAGAAAAAAAAAAAGTGCCAGTGAGACAGGTAGAATTGTATTTGTGCAAAGCATAGAGTAGACAATGGTTCCCAGGACCGTCTACCTTTCAGCATGACCTTTAAGTGAGGCTATTTTTTACTTTCATCTACATACTGAACTGACTTATCCATAAACTAAGATTGAGTTTTTTAGTTACCCTTCAGGTTGTCATACAGAATCCCCCAAAGAATCATAGGCATGAGATGAGGGAAGGGCACTGATATCACTACGCCATGGGGGGGGTGTCTATGATACCTACTCATGAAGCATGTTTATACCATCTGGTCATGCTTATACTAACTCCCAAATGTACCACTTCCATCTTGCAATGTACTGTTGCTGGGCCTGTCTGACCTTATCATTTGGGGAGTCTGACAGGACTCAGTTCTAGACAGAAAGTCACTTGATGCTCCATGGCCAGGCATCCTGCCTCCACCAGGGACCGGGGCATATCAAAAGGCACATAATTCTCCACTGAAAATGGCATGGCCTTGCTCCAGAACTCAAAGGGCTTACATTATGATTTGCCCACTGGGGCCTGCCACAAACTCCATGCAGCATCTTTTCTCACCAACACCTTTAACATCATAGAGTCTGCCCAATTGTATGGCCTAAGTGGCAGGGCTGCTTGCACCACAGCCTGGACCTGTTGCTGAACTCTTCCCTATTCTAGATCCCAATTTACGTATATGGGCCAGAGCTGCCTTCAGAACTCAAGAGCCCACCAGGTACTGTGCTTTCTTCGTAATATAAAGATGCAATAACTTGTCTTTTACTTTGGAAGAGATATCCAGGCATACCACTGATCAAGGATCTCTAAAATATTTACAGATGTGGCAGGCATTTGAATCTTCATAGAATTTGTCTCCCACATTCCCGCACCATGTCTTATCAATGCCCCCACTGTGCTATTTCTTGCAAATCCAATCCAATCAACATAATGTCATCAAGGTAATTAATTAAAGTTGTATAGCGCAGAATGTCAAAATGGTCCATATCTTCTCAGACTATATTATGACAGAAGGCAGGAGACTTAAAATGGCCCTGGATAGGGACTTCCCTGGTGCCTCAGTGGTTAAGAATCCGCCTGCCAATGCAAGGGATATGGGTTCGAGCCCTAGTCCAGGAACATCCCACATGCTGCAGAGCAACTAAGCCCGTGCACCACAACTACTGAGCCTGAGTGCCACAACTACTGAAGCCTGCATGCCTAGAGCCCGTGCTCCGCAACAAGAGAAGCCACAGCAATGAGAAGCCCATGCACCACAAGGAAGAGTAGCCCCCACTTGCCGCAACTAGAGAAAGCTGCACGCAGCAACAAAGACCCAATGCAGCAAAAAATAAATAACTAAATAAATTTATTTTTTTTTAAACTGCCCTGGACAAACCTATAAATGGATATTATTATCCATTCCATATGAATATAAACAGTTTAATTTTTTTCTGGTTTTTTTCCTGGGTAAAAGGAAATATTTTGGATCACCTTTCTCCTTTGACTGAATGGATGTTTCTTAGTTCTGTTCCTCATTACATCTGGTCAAAGTGTCATTAATTCTGTGTTATGTAAGTTCCCCTATGTGTGTATCACACTTGCTAATACTACTCAGACCCAATTATCATTCAAAATATGTCAGTTAATCACAAGAGGGACCATCTGAGACTAGGAATAAAATAGGTCAAGTGTATAACTATCAGAAGAAAAGAAAACTCAAAAATATTTCCTCTACTGCAATTATTATTACCATGAGATACCTCAAGATCTTGACACTAGCAAAAAAATGTTTCAAGTCCAAACATGACTTTGACTTTTATAAAAAGTATCTTACTTAATTATCACAATAACTCTACCAAGTAGGTATTAACATCACTAATTTATAAATGAGGAAACAATTTTTCTTTTTTGCCATGCCACACAGCTTGAGGGATATCAAATCCCTGACCAGGGATTGAACCCAGGCCACGGCAGTGAAAGCCTGGAACTCTAACCACTAGACCACCAGGGAACTCCCCAAAATTTTTCTTTTTGACAATATGCTATTGTTTTATTCTTTGCTTTGGAAATTTCCTCATATTTTAGTGCTTTAAATTCTCAAATAAACCCATTAATTTATACAGTTACTGAATTACTTTAAGAAGACAGAATAATTCTTCTTGCTGTTGAACATAAATTAAAAATACAGAACAGTCCAGGGAATGCAAACAAAATTTCTGGAAACATTAACAAATATCTTATGTGTTCAATATACATTTGACATTAGAATTACAGAGAAATTGTACAATATCAATGTTGTAAAAATGTAAAGGATGTCTGTGTGCCTTGATTCTTTTATGTTTTTCTTTTTAAAAAATTTTTTTCACACATAGATTTCACAGTCAGAGCCTAGATATTAGTGCATGGTTGCTCTCTAATTTCCCAGGGAAATTTACTCCTTACACCGTTCCCTCTAACATAGCATAATCTAACACTAACCATAATTGTGGGTCTCCAAATTAATTTTTTTCCTTGAAGTGGTTTTGTTTTATTTTTTTATACCCCTTCACCCATTTGTCCCACCTCTTCATCCCCTACCTCTGGCAACCAGCAATCTGTTCTCCATATCTATGAGCTTGGGTTTTTGAGGAGAGCAGGAGGGTGAGGAGGGAGTTTAGATTTCATGTATAAGAGAGATCACATGGTATTTGCCTTTCTCTGACTTATTTCACTCAGCATAATACCCTCAAGGTTTATCCATGATGTCCCAAATGGCAAGATTTCACTCTATCTATGGCTGAATAATATTCCATCATATATATTTGTGTATGTGTGTGTGTGTGTGTGTGTGCACATATGCATAATCACAGTTTCTTTATCCATCTATCCATCAGTGGACACAACTCATTTCCATGTCTTGGCTATTATAAATAATGCTGCAATGAACATTGGATTGCATATATGTTTTTTTTTTTTTTTTTTTTTTTTTTCGGTATGCGGGCCTCTCGCTGTTGTGGCCTCTCCCGTTGCGGAGCACAGGCTCCGGACGCACAGGCCTAGCGGCCATGGCTCACGGGCTTAGTTGCTCCGCGGCATGTGGGATCTTCCCGGACCAGGGCACGAACCCGTGTTTCCTGCATCGGCAGGCGGATTCTCAACCACTGCGCCACCAGGGAAGCCCTGCATATATGTTTTTGAGTTAGTGTTTTCATTTTCTTTGGATAAATATCCAGCAGTGGAATAGTAAGATCACATGACGGTCCTACTTACTTTTTAAAAATTTTTTGAGGACCCTCCATACTGTTTTCCATAGTGGTTACTCTAATTTCCCACTAACAGTGCATAAGCGTTCCCTTTTCTCTACATCCTTTCCAACGTTTGTTATTTCTTGTCTTTTGATAATAGCGATTCTAATAGGTATGAGGTGATAACTCATTGTGGGTTTGATTTGCATTTCCCAGATAATTAGTAATGTTGAATATATTTTCACATACCTGTTGGCCATTTGTGTGTCATCATTGGAAAAACGTCTGCTTCAGATAGCCTGCCCATTTTTTTAACAGGTTCTTTTTTTTTTACTAGTAACTTGTATAAGCTTTTTGTGTATTTTTACTATTAACCACTTATCAGATAAGTAACTTGCAAATATTTTCTCCCATTTAGTAGGTTGCTTTTTCATTCTGATGATGGTTTCCTTTGATATGCAGAAGCTTTTTAGTTTGATATATTTCCACTTGTTTATTTTTGCTTTACTTGTCTTTGCTTTTGGTATCAGATTCAGAAAATCATCACCATGACCTACGTCAGGGAGCTTACTGCCTATGTTTACTTCCAGAAGTTTTATGGTTTCAGGTCTTAGGTTTAAGTCTTTAATTCAATTTGAGTTTATTTTTGTACATCGTGTAAGATAGTGGTCCAGACTGATTCTTTTGCATGTGTCTGTCCAGTTTTCCCAACTCCATTTATTAAACAGACTGTCCTTTCCCCATTGTATATTCTTGGCTCCTTTGTCATAAATTAATTAAACATATATGCACGGGTTTATTTCTGGGGTCTCTATTCTGTTCTTTTATTCTATGTTTGTGGTTTTTATGGCAATACCACACTATTTTAATTACTATAGCCTTGTAATATAGGTTGAAATCAGAGAGCATGATTCCTCCAGATTTGTTCTGCTTTCTCAAGGTTGTTTTGGCTATTCTGGATCTTTGGTGGTTCCATTCAAATTTCAGGATCATCTGTTTTGTTTCTGTGAAGAATGCCATCAGAATTTTGATAGGACCTGCAATGAATCTGTAGGCTGCTTTGGGTAGAGTGCACCTTTTAACAATAGTAATTCTTCCAATCCATTACCAGGAAATATTTTTCCATTTATTTGTGTCTTCTTCAGTTTCTTTCATTAATTTCTTATACTTTTCAGTATTCAGGTCTTTCACCTCCTTGGTTGAATTTATTCCTAGATATTTCATTCTTTTTGATGCAATTATAAATGGAATTGTTTTCTTAATTTCTCATTCTTTCATTTGAATTTTATTTTATTTTTTTATAAAGCAGGTTCTTATTAATTATTTTATACATATTAGGGTATATACCTTAATCCCAAACTCTCAATTCATCCCACCACCACCCCCCACTGCTTTCCACCCTTGGTGTCCATATATTTGTTCTCTACATCTGTGTCTCTATTTCTGCCTTGCAAACTGGTTCATCTGTACCATTTTTCTAGATTCCACACATATGTGTTAATATATGATATTTGTTTTTCTCCTTCTGACTTACTTCACTCTGTATGACAGTCTCTAGGTCCATCCACGTCTCTGCAAATAACCCAATTTTGTTCCATTTTATGGCTGAATAATATTCCATTGTATATATGTACATCTTCTCTATCCATTCATCTGTCAATGGGCATTTGGGTTGCTTCCATGTCCTGGCTACTGTAAACAGTGCTGCAATGAACATTGGGGTGCATGTGTCTTTTTGAATTATGGTTTTCTCTGGGTATTTGCCCAGTAGTGGGATTGCTGGATTATATAGTAATTCTGTTTTTAGTTTTTTAAGGAACTTCCATACTGTTCTCCATAGCAGTTGTATCAATTTACATTCCCACCCACAGTGCAAGAGGGCTCCCTTTTCTCCACACCCTCTCCAGCATTTGTTGTTACTAGATTTTCTGATGATGCCCATTCTAAGTGGTGTGAGGTGAAACCTCATTGTAGTTTTGATTTGCATTTCTCTAGTAATTAGTGATGTTGAGCAGCTTTTCATGTGCCTCTTGCCCATCTGTATGTCTTCTTTGGAGAAATGTCTATTTAGGTCTTCTTGCCATTTTTGGATTGGGTTGTTTGCTTTTTTAATATTGAGCTGCATGAGCTCTTTATATATTTTGCAGATTAATCTTTTGTAAGTTGCTTCATTTGCAAATGTTTTATCCCATTCTGAGTGGTGTCTTTGTGTCTTGTTTATAGTTTCCTTTGCTTTGCAAAAGCTTATAAGTTTCATTAGGTCCCATTTGCTTATTTTTGTTTTTATTTCCATTACTCTAGGAGGTGGGTGAAAAAAGATCTTGCTGTGATTATGTCAAAGAGTGTTCTTCCTATGTTTACCTCTAAGAGTTTTATAGTGTCCGGTCTTATATTTAGGTCCTTAATCCATTTTGAGTTTATTTTGTGTATGGTTTTAGGGAGTGTTCTAATTTCATTCTTTTACATATGGCTGTCCAGTTTTCCCAGCACCACTATTTAAGAGACTGTCTTTTCTCCATTGTATATCCTTGCTTCCTGTGTCATAGATTAGTTGACCATAGGTGTGTGGGTTTATCTCTGGGGCTTTCTATCCTGTTCCATTGATCTATATTTCTGGTTTTGTACCATTACCATATTGTCTAGATTACTGTAGCTTTGGAGTATAGTCTGAAGTCAGGGAGTCTGATTCCTCCAGCTCCATTTTATTCCCTCAAGATTGCTTTGGCTATTCAGGGTCTTTTGTGTCTCCATACAAATTTTAAAATTTTTTTGTTCTGTAAAAAAATGCCATTGGTAATTTGATAGGGATCGCATTGAATCTGTAGATTGCTTTGGGTAGTATAGTCATTTTCACATTTATTCTTGCAATCCAAGAACATGGTATATCTCTCCATCTGTTTGTGTCATCTTTGATTTCTTTCATCAGTGTCTTATAGTTTTCTGAGTACAGGTATTTTACCTCCTTAAGTAGGTTTATTCATAGGTATTTTATTCTTTTTCTTGCAAATGGTGAATGGGATTGTTTCCTTAGTTTCTCTTTCTGATCTTGCATTGTTAGTGTATGGGAATGCAAGAGATTTCTGTGCATTAATTTTGTTTCCTGCAACTTTACCAAATTCATTGATTAGCTCTAGTAGTTTTCTGGTGGCATCTTTATTATCTATGTAGTATCATGTCATCTGCAAACAGTGACAGTTTTACTTCTTCTTTTCCAATCTGTATTTCTCTTTCTCCTCTGATTGCTGTGGCTAGGACTTCCAAAACTATGTTGAATAATAGTGGTGAGACTGGACATCCTTGTCTTGTTCCTGATCTTAGAGGAAATGCTTTCAATTTTTCACCACAGAGAATGATGTTTGCTGTGGGTTTGTCGTATATAGCCTTTCTCTATGTTGAGATAGGTTCTCTCTATGCCTACTTTGTGGAGAGTTTTTATCATAAATAGGTGTAGAATTTTGTCAAAAGCTTTTCTGCATCTATTGAGATTATCATATGGTTTTTATTCTTCAATTTGTTAATATGGTGTATCACATTGATTGATTTGCGTATATTAAAGAATCCTTGCATCCCTGGGATAAATCCCACTTGATCATGGTGTATGATCCTTCTACTGTGTTGTTGGATTCTGTTTGCTAGTATTTTCTTGAGGATTTTTGCATCTATATTCATCAGTGATATTGGCCTGTAATTTTCTTTTTTTGTAGTATCTTTGTCTGGTTTTTGTATCAGGGTGATGGTGGCCTTGTAGAATGAGCTTGGGAGTGTTCCTCCCTCTGCAATTTTTTGGAAGAGTTTGAGAAGGATGGGTGTTAGCTCTTCTCTAAATGTTTGATAGAATTCACCTGTGAAGCCATCTGGTCCTGGACCTTTGTTTGTTGGAAGATTTTTTAATCACAGTTTCAATTTCATTACTTGTGATTGGTCTGTTCATGTTTTCTATTTCTTCCTGGTTCAGTCTTGGAAGGTTATACCTTTCTAAGAATTTGTCCATTTCTTCCAGGTTGCCCATTTTATTGGCATAGAGTTGATTGTAGTACTCGCTTAGGATGCTTTGTATTTCTGTGGTGTCCATTGTAACTTCTTCTTTTTCATTGTAATTTTATTGATTTGAGTCCTCTACCTCATTTTCTTGATGAGTCTGGCTAAAGGTTTATCAATTTTGTTTATCTTCTCAAAGGACCAGCTTTTAGTTTTATTGATCTTTGCTACTGTTTTCTTTGTTTCTATTTCATTTACTTCTGCTCTGATCTTTATGATTTCTTTCCTTCTACTAACTTTGGGTTTTGTTTGTTCTTCTTTCTCTAATTCCTTTAGGCATAAGTTTAGATTGTTTATTTGAGATTTTTCTTGTTTCTTGAGGTAGGATTGTATTGCTATAAACTTCCCTCTTAGAAGTGCTTTTGCTGCATCCCATAGGTTTTGGATCATGGTGTTTTTGTTGTCATTTGTCGCTAGGTACTATTTTATTTCCTCTTTGATTTCTTCAGTGATTTCTTGGTTATTTAGTAACATATTGTTTAGCCTCCATTTGTTTGTGTTTTTACGGTTTTTTTCCCCTTTAATTGATTTATAATCTCATAGCATTGTGGTCAGAAAATATGCTTCATATGATTTCAGTTTTCTTAAATTTACCACAGCTTGATTTGTCACCCAAGATGTGATCTATCCTGGAGACTGTTCCATGTGCACTTGAGAAAAAAGTGTAATCTGCTGTTTTCGGATGCAATGTCCTACAAATATCAATTAAATCTATCTAGTCTATTGTGTCATTTAAAGCTTGTGTTTCCTTATTAATTTTCTTTCTGGATGATCTGTCCATTGGTGTAAGTGAGGTGTTAAACTCCCCCACTATTATTGTGTTACTGTTGATTTCCTCTTTTATAGCTGTTAGCATTTGCCTTATGTATTGAGGTGCTCCTCTGTTGGGTGCATATATATTTGTGATTGTTATATCTTCTTCTTGGATTGATCCCTTGATCATTATGTAGTGTCTTTCCTTGTCTCTTGTAACTTTCTTTATTTTAATGTCTATTTTATCTGATGTGAGTATTGCTACTCCAGCTTTCTTTGATTTCTATTTGCAACAAAATCTTTTTCCATCCCTTCACTTTCAGTCTGTATGTGTCCCTAGGTCTGAAGTGGGTCTCTTGTAGACAGCATAATTATGGGTCTTGTTTTTGTATCCATTCCGTGAGCCTGTGTCTTTTGGTTGGAGCATTTAATCCATTCACATTTAAGGTAATTATCAATATGCATGTTCCTATTACCATTTTCTTAATTTGGGGGGGTTTCTTTTTGTAGGTCCTTTTCTTCTCTTGTGTTTCCCACTTAGAGAATTTTCTTTAGCATTTGTTGTAGAGCTGGTTTGGTGGTGCTGAATTCTCTTAGCTTTTGCTTTTCTGTAAAGCTTTGGATTTCTCTGTTGAATCGGAATGAGATCCTTGCAAGGTAGAGTAATCTTAGTTGTAGGTTCTTCCTTTTCATCACTTTAAATATATCATGCCACTCCCTTCTGGCTTGCAGAGTTCTGCTGAGAAATCAGCTGTTAACCTTATGGGAGTTCCCTGTATGCTGTTTGTCATTTTTCCCTTGTTGCTTTTAATAATTATTCGTTGTCTTTAATTTTTGTCAGTTTGATTACTATGTGTCTCAGCATGTTTCTCCTTGGGTTTCTCCTGCCTGGGACTCTCTGTGCTTCCTGGACTTGGGTGACTATTTCTTTTTCCATGTTAGGGAAGTTTTCAACTATAATCTCTTCAAATATTTTCTCGGGTCCTTTCTCTCTCTCTTCTCCTTCTGGGACCCCTATAATGAGAATGTTGGTGCATTCAATGTTTTCCCATAGGTCTCTTAGGCTGTCTTCATCTCTTTTCATTCTTTTTTCTTTATTCTGTTCCCCAGAAGTGAATTCCACCATTCTGTCTTCCATGTCACTTATCCATTCTTCTGCCTCAGTTATTCTGCTATTGATTCCTTCTAGTGTATTTTTCATTTCAGTTATTGTATTGTTCATCTCTGTTCGTTTGTTCTCTAATTCTTCTAGGTGTTTGTTCTTTAGTTCTTGTAGGTCTTTGCTAAATATTTCTTGCATCTTCTCAGTCTTTGCTTCCATTCTTTTTCTGAGGTCCTAGATCATCTTCACTATCATTTTTCTGAAATCTTTTTCTGGAAGGTTGCCTATCTCCACTTCATTTAATTATTTTTCTGGGGTTTTACCTTGCTCATTCACCTGGTACATAGTCCTCTCTCTGTCTTTTCATTTTATCTGCGAATGTGGTTTTCATTCCACAGGCTGCAGCACTGTAGTTCTTGCTTCTGCAGTGTGCCCTCTGGTGGATCAGCTTAATTTCTCTTTCTTATAGTTCACTATTAGTGTATAGAAACACAACAGATTCTTGTGTATTGATTTTGTATCCCAAGTTATTGAATTCGTTTCTTAGTTCTAACAGTTTTTTGATGAAGTCTTTAGGGACTGTCTGGTCCTGAACTGTTTTTGTTAGGAGATTTTTGATTACTGATTCAATCTCCTTCCTAGTAATCAGTCTGTTCAGATTTTCTATTGCTTCATTATTTAGTTGGTAAGTTGTATGTTTCTAGGAATCTATCTGCTTCTTCCAGGATGTCCAATTTGTTGGCATATAATTATTCATAGTAGTCTCTTATGATCCTTTGTATTTCTGTAGTGTCGGTTGTAACATCTCTTTCATTTCTGAATTTTTTGAGGGGGATTTTGGTTTGTTTTGTTTGTTTTGGGAGGCTTTTTGTTTTTTATGAAGTATAGCTAATTTACAATGTTGTGTTAGTTTGAAGTGTACAGCAAAGTGATTCATTTATATATATATATATATGTATAACTTTTTCAGATTCTTTTCCTTTATAGGTTATTACAAGATGTTGAGTATAGTTCCCTGTGCTATACAGTAAGTCCTTGTTGCTTATTTTTTATATATAGTAGTGTTATCTATTAATCCCAACTTCTAATTTATCTCCCCACCTCCACTTTCCCCTTTGGTAACCATAAGTTTGTTTTCTATGTCTGTGAGTCTATTTCTGTTTTATAAATAAGTTCATTTGTATCATTTTTTAGATTACACATAAAAGTGACATCCTATATCTTTTCTTGACTTACCTCACTTAATATGATAATCTCTTGGTCCATCCATGTTGCTGCAAATGGCATTATTTCATTCTTTTTATGGTTGAATAATATTCCATTGTATATATACCATAACTTCTTTTTCCATTCATCTGTTGATGGACACTTAGGTTGCTTCCATGTCTTGGCTATTGTAAATAGGGCTGCAATGAACACTGGGGTGCTGTATCCTTTTGAATTAGAGTTTTCTCTGAATATATGCCCAGGATTGGGATTGCAGCACCATGTACTAACTATATTTTTAGTTTCTTGAGGAACCTCTATACTGGTCTCCATGGTGGCTGCACCAATTTACATTCCCACTAACACTGTAGGAGGGTGTTTTTTTCTCCACACCCTCACATCCTCTCCACATTTATTATTTGTAGACTGTTTGATGTTGGCCATTCTGACCAGTGTGAGGCGATATCTCATTGTAGTTTTGATTTGCATTTCTCTGATAATTAGCGATCTTGAGCATCTTCTCATGTGTTTGTTGGTCATCTTTATGTCTTTTCTGGAGAAATGTCTATTTAGATCTTCTCCCCATTTTTTGATAAGGTTTTTTTTTTTGGTATTATGCTGTATGAGTTTTTTGTATATTTTGGAAATTAATCCCTTGTCGGTCACATCATTTGCAAATATTTTCTCCCATTCTGCAGGTTGTCTTTTCATTTTGTTTATGGTTTCCTTTGCTGTGAAAAAGCTTTTTAGTTTAATTAGGCCCCATTTGTTTATTTTTGTTTTTATTTTCATTACTCTAGGAGACCAATCCAAAAAGATATTGCTGTGATTTATGTCAAAGTGTGTTTTGCCTATGTTTTTCCCTAGGGATTTTATAGTATCTCTCTTATTGCTAGTTCTTTAATCCATTTTGAGTCTATTTTTGTATATGGTGTTAGAAAATATTCTAATTTCATTCTTTTACATGTAGCTGTCCAGTTTTCCCAGCACCACTTATTGAAGAGACTGTCTTTTCTCCATTGTATATTCTTGCCTCCTTTGTCGTAGATTAATTGATCATAGGTGGGTGGTTTATTTCTGGACTTTCTCTCCTGTTCCATTGATATGTATGTCTGGCTTTGTGCCAGTACTATAATGTTTTGATTACTGTAGCTTTGTAGTATAGTCTGAAGTCAGGAAGCCTGATTCCTCCAGCTCCATTTTTCTTTCTCAAGATTGTTTTGGCTATTTGGGGTCTTTTGTGTTTCCATACAAATTGTAAACTTTTTTATTCTAGTTCTGTGAAAAATACCATTGGTTATTTGATAGGGATTGCACTGAATCTGTGGATTACCTTGGGTGGTATAATCATTTTAACAACATTGATTCTTCCAATCCAAGAACACAATATATCTTTCCATCTGTTGCTGTTGTCTTCAATTTCTTTCAACATAGTCTTATAGTTTTCCGAGTACAGGTTTTTTGCCTCCTTAGGTAGGTTTATTCCCAGGTTTTTTATTCTTTTTGATGTGATAGTAAATGGGATTGTTTCCTTAATTTCTCTTTTCTGATCTTTTGTTGTTAGTGTATAGAAATGTTACATATTTCTGTGTATTAACTTTGTATCATGCAACTTTAGTGAATTCATTGATGAGCTCTAGCAGTTTTCTGGTGACATCTTTATGATTATCTATGTATAGTATCATGTCTTCTGCAAACAGTGACAATTTCACTTCTTCTTTTCCAATCTGTATTTCTTTTTCTTCTCTGACTGCTGTGGCTAGGACTTCCAAAACTATGCTGAATGAAAGTGGCAAGAGTGGGCATCCTTGTCTTGTTCTTGATCTTAGAAGAAATGCTTTCAGCTTTTCACCATTGAGTATGATGTTAGCTGTGATTTTTGTCATATATGGTCTTTATTATGTTGAGGTAGGTTCCCACTATGCCCACTTTTTGGAGAGTTTTTATCATAAATGGATGTTGAATTTTATCAAAACCTTTTTCTGCATCTACTGAGATAATCATATGGTTTTTATTCTTCAGTTTGTTAGTGTGGTGTATCACACTGATTGATTTGCAGTTATTGAAAAGTCCTTGCAACCTTCTTGATCATGGTGTATTATTCTTTTAATATATTGCTGGACTTGACTTGCTAGTATTTTGTTGAGTATTTTTGCTTTTATGTTAATCAGTGATATTGGCCTGTAATTTTCTTTTTTGTGGTTTCCTTGTCTGGTTTTGATATCAAGTTAATGGTGGTCTCATAGAATGAATTCAAAAGTTTCCTTCCTCTGCAATTTTTTGGAATAGTGTCAGAAGGATAAGTGTCTACTCTTCTCTAACTATTTGGTAGAATTTGCCTGTGAAGCCATATGGTCCTGGACTTTTGTTTGATGAGATTTTAAAATCACAGATTCAGTTTCAGTATTTGTAATTAGTCTGTTCATATTTTCTATTTCTTCCTGGTTCAGTCTTGGGAGATTGTACCTTTCTAAGACTTTGTCCATTTCTTCTAGGTTGTTCATTTTATTGGCATATAGTTGCTTGTAGTAGTCTCTTATAGTCCTTTCATTTCTGTAGTGTCAGTTGTAATTTCTCCTTTTTCATTTCTGATTTTTTAAATTTGGGCCCTCTCTCTTTTTTCCTTGATGAGTCCAGGTAAAGGTTTATCAATTTTGTTTATCTTTTCAAAGAACCAGCTTTTAGCTTCATTAATCTTTCCTGTTTTCTTCATCTCTATTTCATTTATTTCTGCTCTGATCTTTATGTTCTCTTTCCTTCTACTAACTTTGGGCTTTGTTTGTTCTTCTTTTTCTAGTTCCTTTAGGTGTAAGGTTAGGTTGTTTATTTGATATTTTCTTTTTTCCTGAGGTAAGCTAGTATTGTTATAAACTTCCCTCTTAGAACTGCTTTTGCTGTGTCCCATAGGTTTTGGATTGTCATGTTTTCATTTTCATTTGTCTCTAGGTATTTTTTTATACCGTCTTTGATTTCGTCAATGATCCATTGGTTCTTTAGTAGCATATTGTTTAGCCTCCACATGTTTGTGTTTTTTAAAGTTTTTTTTTCTTGTAGTTGGTTTCTAATTTCATAATGTTGTGGTTGGAAAATATGTTTGATATGATTTCAATTTCATTAATCTTTTCTACTATATTTTTAGTCTTTTTTCACTTATTTCAGCTCTAATCTTTTAAATTTCCTTCATTCTACTAACTTTTGGCTTGGTTTGTTCCTCTTTTACCCTTTAATTGAGATGTAGAGTTAGGGAGACTTATCTTGTTTCTTGAGATAGGCATTTATCACTATGAACTTCCCTCTTAGAACTGGTTTTTCTGCATCCATAAATTTTGGTATATTTCCAGTTTCATCTGTCTCAGGGTATTTTTTGAATCTCTTTTGATTTCTTCTTTGAGCCACTGGTTGCTCAGTAGCATGTTGTTTAATCTCCACATATCTGTAAATTTTCCAGTTTTCTTCATGTAATTGATTCTAGATTCATATCATTGTTGTTGGAAAAGATGCTTGATATGATTTCCATCCTTTTAAATTTATTAAAATTTGTTTTGTGGCCTAAATGTGATCTAACCTGGAGAATGTTCCATGTGCACTTGAGAAGATTGTGAAGTCACTTGCTTTTGGATGAAATGTTCTCGATATATCTGTTAAGTCCATCTGATACAAGGTGTTGTTTAAAGCCAATGTTTCCTTATTTATTTTCTGTCTAGACAATCTATCCATTGATGTAAGTGGGGTATTAAAATCACCTACTATTATTGTATTGCTACCTATTTATCTCTTCAAGTCTGTTAATATTTGCTTTATATATTAGCAAACATTATAAGAACTGTTTCTTATTCTCTTTGCTAATTGGAATAGAAAAGAATGCATTTTCCAACTCAATGGCCACTCACCACATACCTGAGGCCAAACTAATCTATTCTAGCAAATGTTCTTCATCAAGCACATGACATTATCTTTATACTTATAGTACACTTTGAACCAAAACATACTCACTATTTCAACTTTGGACAATAGCTGTCTTTGGCTTTTATTTTGCAAGAGAAGAAAAACATCTGCAGAAGAAAATCCCCAGAACTCAGCTGAAATAAATTTTACTTTTGTTCCTTTCTCAACTCTCAAGGTTAGATAATCATAAACAAAACCTAAGGAAATACCTTCTACAAATACTCTTTTTAACATGACTCAGGTTAAAAAACATGCAGTAGGTGAAAAGTGGGGAGAGGCTTTAAAAAGTAAAACAGCAAAAGATAAGATGTATTTAAACATTTTTTTAAACTGCACAAGGGCACTGAAATGGCTGAGTGGGACTACGTTGAACAATTATTTGGGCATGCATATATATGACAGTCATTGATATTTTAATCTAAACTATTTGACAGACATAAACCATTTCAAAGAAAATAATTCTCTCACTTTTTAAAGCCTTCCAAAAGAAAAAAACCTGTAAGTTTCATGTCATCTGTCAAGAAGCTTCTTTTCTTAATAATGGTGTCCACTCCTTCTGTCACTAGGAAAGTGTATACTGACCTGTCTGAGTCCATTCCCAGAGTATAAGTCTTGGCAGGAAACAGAAGGAGCACTCAGCTGAGGTTTGAAGATATTTTAATAAAGAGACTATCTACATATGTGTGAAAAGAGTTAAGAGATTCAGTAGTCATGTTGAGTTCTCTGGGACTGTTACCACTTCTAGGCCTGAAGGGACAAGCTGGAGCTGGAATGATGGAGGAATTGAGGAAACAGAAACCTGTTCTTGTAGAACTGCAGCCACAGCCAGAACACAGCTCCAAGGCAGCAATGGAGAGAAGGAAGGAATACCCTGATCTCTCCTCTCTCCCTCCTCTTACCCTTCAACCCTTTGCTGGTGCTTCCCATTGCCCAAACCAACTGGAAGCAAGAGGACAAGAAAGTCTAGGAATTGCAATTTATCTGGATCCATCCCCAGGGACAAAGACTAGGGTGGAGAAGTGTGGAAAATAAACCTGGGAAAGGGGAGCAGGGGAAACAGAAAATAACCAACCCAGCACTCAAATACCTTACCTATTAATGGCTAATTGTAGCAAGTATAAAATGGCCCATGTCCTGTTCTTCTTAAAAGGTGTCCCTGAGGAGTATCATCTCCAAGGTTCAATGATGCACATGTCCCAATATTGAGGCGTCATCTCTCACCAGAGCAGAAACAAACTAAGTCTCTAACAGCATTCTGACATCCTTTGATTACATTAGTCAACTACCTACGTGCCGCATCTACTCTGCTTCAAAGGGACAAGTCACAACCAACTTTTTTCTGAATCTCTCCATTGCTTTGAATATTAAGTTTTAACTAGATACTCTATTGTAAGCCATAATATTTTATGACAAAGTAGTTATATCAGTTTGGGGAAACTAAATATTTTAGGGTGGGAACTAAATCCAACTCACATGTGAAAACATTAACCAGAGATAAATGTGTATGGATGCCACAAAAATATAGCATGAATTAAAAGCACCAGTTCTTAAAAACCACTTTTACCAAAAATAAACATTTCACATCACTTGAAACAAAAGATCAAAGGAAAATCAAAAGAGCTATTTCATAGGGAAATGACTCAAATAAACATACTTTAAGACATACATTATATGGAAAAGAATATATATATATGTATAACCGAATTACTTTGTTGTTTAGCAGAAACTAACACAACACTGTAAATCAACTATACCTCTATTTTAAAAAGGCATATATATTATATAAAATAATGGGAGTTCTCTTTCCATATTCAGAAAATGGCACAAAAATGTAAAGTTATTGCCATTTAAGCTATATTACCCATTTGAGTTATTTTACTCTTCTCATAATAATCACTGAAATAGTACATTCTGTAGGACACTTTTGTTGACAAATTAGCAACTGACACTATCATTAATTTTGCAAGTATGAAGTACCTGATGGACTTGGGTCCTAGGACAAGCACATTATACTACTATTTGCTTTCAGAAGGCTCCCTGTGAGAGCCCTGTTTGCAGAAAGTGCCACATCATGGTTAAGAGCATGAATTCTGGAAATAGATGCCCAGCTCTGCCAGTTGTGTGTCCTTAGGCAAGGATACTTAACTTCTCTGTACCTCAATTTCCCCATCTATAAAATGGATAAATAACTGACTCATGGGAGGTTATGAAGACTAAATGAGTCAATTCATGTAAAGTGCTTTCAGCAATGTTGTGAATAAATACACAACACATATTAGCTATTGTTATCATAGTTACCCTCTCCCTCATGCTTAAGACTACTCCTTGGAAGAGCTAAGTGATTATCAGGGGACAGGATCTCTTTTTGCCATATTCTCATTTCTTTATCCTACAAATTAACCCTACTCTCAATACAAGCATTGATTTCAAAGGAGGGCACAAATATGACTAAACAGAAACATTGATTCTATCAGGAACTGCAGTTGGGCTACAATAAACAGACATAAAAAAGTTTAAGCATACATACAAGGACTTGTTCTTTCCTGTAAGGATACAGAGCTGATACAGTGGCTCAACAAAAAACATCAGGCACCATGCTCATTCTGTCATCTCAACCATCCTCAGTGAAAGGCTTTCACCCTCAAAGTCACCTCATGAACCAGATGACTGCTGACCTCTAGCTATCACATTCACATTCCAAACAGCAGAAAAAGCAAATGAGTCCTCTCCCAACCAAACCAGTTCCCACTGAGAAACTTCCCAGAGGTCCCACACATCACTTTCATTGAACTTAGTCAGTTGGTCACATCTACCTGCAAGTAAGTCTGGAAATATAATTTTTTAGCTGGGTGTATTGCTGCTCTGAAAAAAATTGGGATTCTATTTCCTTGCTTCAAGGATTCAGACTGTGAGATCCAGTTTCTCTTATTAGAAAGACAGGCAGAGAAAGAAATAGCTCTCAAAAATATATCAGTGATGACTCTGTAGATAAAGAGTTGATGACAGTAATGCTACATAATACTCAATTTGCTTATTTGGTTGTCAGACATGTAACAAAGATGAAAAGGGAGAGTAAACTACAAAGTTTAAAACAAGAACATCTTTCTTTTAATTTCATGTACATGTTAGGTGAAGGAGGTTTTATAATCTAAAAAAGTCACAATTGTCTTTTTTATAGTGCATGAACAAAAGGAACCTAAAAAACAAGATCTACCCTTTAGAAAATCATAGAATTATAGTTGAAAAGGAACTTAAGGTTACCTGGTACACATACCATTCTGGTATTTTATCCTCATGATATCACCTTCTCCAAGTGATCTGGCCTATATTTGAACTTATGTGAGAACTTAATGTTTCTTGAGGCAATGCACTCTATTCTTAGAAAATTCTGACTTTGAACATTTTTTCTTATGTTTAGCCAGTATCTCTCTATAGCTTCCATTCACTAGTTTTAATTCCAACCCTAGGGGCCATGCATAGCCTTGAGGCTATACAAATACTTTTCTACAATGTATCATGTGCCCCTGAATCTCTTTTTCAGTAGACTTTGATAATAAGTTCTTATTCCTTATCTTTTTGTTTCAAAATTGGAATAACTTTGTTTTGCTCAGTATAAAATATATTCTCACTGTAAAACAATTTTAAAATATAGATTATATAAAATATAAAGCAAAAGTCTCCTTCCTAATCCCACCTCCTTGAAATAACCATAATTAACATTTTAATGTATACAACAGACACAACTGGCTTAGCTGTGCAGTTCATAACAATTACCTCAGTGGCCATGTCCATATTACTGTTTCTTATAGAAGCAGTCCACTCCCCTGACAACAGGCTGGCCAATCATAGAATATCACCCTCATATTAACACTACTTGGTAAAAAAATGTGAGCGTATGACACAAGACTAATCAGAATCTTGCCCTGAGATTGTCACAATGGGAAACTGAGAAAGAGGAATCTCTTTTGCCACACTGGTTTTAGAGTTGTACCATTTGTATTTGTAGAAGTAGCTGGCAGCCATGTTTCTCACAACATGGAGGAATCCTGTCTGCAGTAAGAGAGAATGAAGTCAAAACAAGATATAAAGAGAAAGAGATGAAAAAGTAAAAAAGAAAAAAGGTTGGCAGTGTTCAGGTTCCATACTCTAGTCTCTGAATTCCCTAAAACTTCTTTGGTTCTGGAAGCAATTTTTTTTTTAGTGTGAGCTACCTCAGTCGTTTCAACAAATCTCCTTTTCTACATAAACTAATTTGGCTAGATCTGGCAGCAAAGGAGTTCTTGGCTAATTCAAAGAATATCCTTTCAGGCGTCAAAACTATATTCAAATAAGTGGGGCTATAGCATAATTACTGTCCTTTACCTTGTTTTGCTTCTTAACTTTAAAATAGTCGTGGACTGGGACTTCCCTGGAGGTCCAGTGGTTAAGACTCCATGCTTCCAATGCAGGGGGCACGGGTTTGATCCCTGGTTGGGGAACTAAGATCCTGCATATTGCATGGTGTAGCTAAAAAATAAATAAATAAATAAATAAAATAGTCATGGTCTTCCTTCTATGGCAAAACCTCTACATGTCTTACCAGTTTTAATGGCTGTATAAGCATTCATTTGCATAAGGTACCATTTTTTATTTAATCAATCACATTGAAAAAAATTTAGATAATTTTTCATTTCATTAGTACAAATAATACTGTGCTTATCCTTATATATATATTTTTTATTTCATACTTGTATGATTATTTTTTTTTTTTTTTTTTTTTTTTTTTTTTTTTTTTTTTGCGGTATGCGGGCCTCTCACTGTTGTGGCCTCTCCCGTTGCGGAGCACAGGCTCCGGACGCGCAGGCCCAGCGGCCATGGCTCACGGGCTTACTTGCTCCGCGGCACGTGGGATCTTCCCGGACCAGGGCACGAACCCGTGTCTCCTGCATCGGCAGGCGGACTCTCAACCACTGTGCCACCAGGGAAGCCCTTGTATGATTATTTATGTAGAATAAATTACTAAAAGTTGGACTGTTGGTTCAAAATATATGTACATTTAAAACTTTAATAGTTATCAAATTTCCCTCTAGAAAAGTTATAAGCATTTCTATTTCTAGCAACTATGTGGACAAGGGTCTACCACTACACACCCTCACCAGCACTGGACATAATCACAATTTAATCTTTATCTATATGATAGTTAAATGTGCTGTCTCATTGCTGTTTTTATTTTCACTTATTTAATTGTTAGGAAAATTGAGCATTTTTTCACTTTGACCATTTATATTTATACTTCTTTCTCTTCGCTTTTTTTTCTTCCTACTCTTCCTCTTCCTCCACCTCTTTCTTTGAGGAAAGAGATACATGAGGTCCAGAACAGGGCAGGGATATCAATCATTGCATTTATTCTAAATACTCCTGAAATTTAGAATAATGCTGCCAAATATTATATGTGGAGTTTTTTCCTCCAGTTTTATTGAGATTTTTATTTGACATACAGCACTATATAAGTTTAAGGTGTACAGAACAATTATTTGACTTATAACATGACATAAGTTTAGTGAACATCCATCATCTCATATAGATACAAAAGAAAAGAAAAAAATATTTTTTCTTATGATGAGAACTCAGGATTTACTCTCTTAACAACTTTCATATATAACATACAGCAATTTTTATTATATTAATCATGTTGTACATTATATTCCTAGTACTTATTTATCTTATAATTGGAAGTTTGTACCTTTTGACCACCTTCATCCACTTCCCTCTCCTCTTACCCCCTCTCCGGTAACCACAATTTGATTTCTTTTTCTATAAGTTTGCTTGTATTTTGAAGTATAAATGACCTACCTACAATACTATGTTAGTTCCTGGTGCACAACATAGTGATTAGATATTCCTATACATTACAAAATGATCACCATGATAAGTCTAGTTACCATCTGTCAACATATGAAGATATTACATTATTATTGACTATATTTTCCATGCTGTACATTACATTCCTGTGGCTTATTTATATTGTAACTGTAAATTTGTACCTCTTAATCTCCCTCACCTATTTCACTCATCTTCTCCTATCCCCCTCCCCTCTGGCAACCACCTGTTTGTTCTCTGTATCTGTGACTCTGTTTCTGTCTTGTTATGTCTGTTCATTTATCTTGTTTTCTAGATTCCACAAATAAGTGAAATCATACAGTATTTGTCTTTCTCTATCTGACTTAATTCACTTATCACATAATACCCTCTAGGTCTACCCATGCTGTCACAAATGGCAAGAAACTGAAGATGACACATACAAATTTAAAGCTATATAATGTTCATGGATTGGAAGAATTAATATTATTAAAATGGCCATAATCCCCAAAGTAATCTACAGATTCAATGCAATCCCTATCAAAATACCAGTGACATTTTTCATGGTATTAGAACAAATAATCTTAAAATTTGTATGGAAACACAAACCCAAATAACCAAAACAATCTTAAGAAAGAAGAATAAGCTGGAGGTATCACACGCCCTGTGTGATATGACTTTAAACTATACTACAAATCTACAATATTCAAAACTGTATGGTGCTGGCACAAAAACAGACACATACCTCAACAGTTTCCAGTCCAAAGAGCAAAATCAACCAGCTGCTCCACATCAGGGACCAGAAGGAATCCAGAGAACTTGGCATCTCAGTCAGGACTTGTATCCCCTCCTTCTCTTGAAAATGGAAAGAAAGAAGAAGAAATAGGAAAAACAGAGAATTCACTAGAAAAACTGAGCAAAAAGCAGAAGTTCAGAGCACGAATTTATTGAAGATAATAAGGAGAATGTAAGCTCCCCAACCCCCACCTCCCTCCCCATGCCCAAATCCTTGGATTTCCTAAAGTTAAACAATAAAGAGTACAGACTAATTTTATTTGACTGTTAAACAAAAGGGTAACACCAGAAGGCTGGCAATAATATTTGAGAATATTTAGGATACACATGTTACTTTTATGCCACTTTTCTATCTTATAGTTCTGCAGTTGGTTATTGTTTTGAGGAACTCAAATATAAGACCTTATTTCTACCCCAGTAAGACCCATAACTATCCCATTTAAATTCTATTTGGTTTATTTAGCTCATTACTCAAGCTTTTAGAAGATACTTTGGATCCTAATTTTATCATATAATATACTCTCTACCCTAGAGTCATAGTGATGGCACATTTGATTAGTCTTTATCATTCTCATCAAAAGCTTTAATAAAAATGTTAAGTCTCACAAGGTTGGGGAAGAAAGAGCTGTCAAAATAACCACTAGTGGGTATCATTCAGACAGTTGTTATTTTAGAAATTATACACATATCACCCCATGTTCTTAAATTTAAGAAGTTCTTGTCAAATGCCCATTAATACTGCTCTAGCATTTTGTTGATCTTCCTGATGAGTCATCCCATCAATTTAAAGATGTTTGAAATTTGTCTGAGAATTTTCTCTGCAGATAATGACTAACAGAAAGGAATCCTGAGCCAGGATTATTTTCCCTGTCAGCATGATGGTTCTAAACCACTTTACAGACTAAAATCAGAGTTTTCATTTAAAATGATATCTTCTTGATCCCAAATAGCTAAAGCAATCTTGAAAAGAAGAACACAGCTGGAGGCATCACACTCCCTGACTTCAAACTATATTACATAGTTATAGTAATCAAAACAGTAGGTATTGGAATAAAAACAGACACATAGATCAATGACAGAAAAGAGAACCCAGAAATAAACCTACATACACACAGTAAATTAATTTACAGACAGTCTCTTAAATAAATGGTATTGGGAAAACTGGACAGCCACATACAAAAGAATGAAGCTGGACCACTGTTTTACACCATACACAACAATTAACTCAAATGGATTAAAGACCTGAAACCATAAAACTCCTAGAAGAAAACAAAGGCAGTAAGCTCCTTGACATCAGTCTTGGTGATGATTTTTTTAATTTGACACCAAAAGCAAAGGCAACAAAAGCAAAAGTAAACAACTAGGATTACATCAAACTAAAAACCTTCTGCACAGCAAAGGAAACCATCAACAAAATAAAAGGTAACCTACAGCAAAAAAACAACCAATCCAAGAAGGGTCAGAGGATCTTAATAGGCATTTTTTCAAAGAACACATACAACTGGCCAACAGGTCACAAGATACTCAATATGCCTAATAATCAGGGAAATGCAAATCAAAACCACAATGAGATATCACCTTACACCTGTTAGAATGAATGGCAATTATCAAAAAGACAAAAAATAACAAGTGTTGGTGAAGATGTGGAGAAAAGGGAACCCTGTGCACTGTTGGTAGAAATGTGAATTGGTGCAACCACTATAGAAAGCAGTATAGAGATACCTCAAAAAATTAAAAATAGAACTACCATCTGATCCAGCAATTCCACGGCTGGGTATTTAACCAAAAAAAAAAGACTAACTTGAAAAGATATTTGTACCCCCATGTTCACTGAAGCATTATTTACAATAGCCAAGACATGGAAACAACATAAATGTCCATTGATGGATGAATGGATAAAGAAATTGTGGTGTGTATATATATATATATATATATATATATATATATATATATATATATATATATATACAATAGAATATTATTCAGGCTTAAAAAGAATGAAATCTTGCTATTTGTGACAACATGGATGGAGCTGAAGGGCATTATGCTAGGTGAAGTAAGTCAGAGAGAGACATACATACGTTATGATCTCACTTGTATGTGGAATCTAAAAGAAAAAAACAAAAGCAAAAAAGAAAAAAAAAGCTCACAGATAAGAGGACAGATTGGTGGTTGCCATAGGCAAGGGTTGGGGGATGGGCAGATAGGCAAAGGGAGTCACAAGGTACAAACTTCTGGTTATAAAGTAATTCATGGGTATGTAAAGTACAGCATGGAGACTATACATAAAAATACTGTAGTGTGTATTTGAAAGTTGCTGAGAGTAAATCTTAAAAGATCTTATCACAAGAAAAAAAACCAGTAGCTATGTATGGTGACAGATGTAACCTAGACCTATTGTCGTGATCATTTTGTAATATATACAAATGTCGAACCATTATGTTGTACACTTGAAACTAATATAATATTGTATGTCAATTATACCTCAATAAAATAAATTTATAAACTTACCATTAAATAAATCATATTAAAAACAAAAAACACACAGAGAAATTATATCTTCTTAAAAATGCTCAGCAGTGCTTTCTCTTGATTATCTCTAAGTTCATCTAGATATTTAGTCTCACAAGGCCAGAACAGGTCACACTTGGAGCCAAAAGGATGCAAGGACAGCAAGAGAGCAGGGAAGTATCAGGCATTCTCCTTATGTAGGAGTACTCAAAGCAATCCACCAGCCCAGGTGCTTGTCTTCCCCCAAATAACAGCTCAAGTGGAAGAGAATGAGACCCATATGGACATGTGCAATAGTCATCCTGGGTTAGAAGGCCCATGTCCCAGATAGGAGCTAACATTCATGAGCATAGCTTCCAGATCCCCCCCCAAAAGATATACTGAGTTATTTAGGAAAGCCCAAAGTTTTGGATTCACACCAGGAACCTTACTGGCCTAGCAAAATTACCCCAATCAGGGTCATTTTTACCATAAACAATATTGCTAATTAGACAGTTGACATTCTACTTTACCAGGATTCCAGAGAAACATAATTAGAAAGTTAACCCAAAGTCACATTTGCCCACAAAGAAAGAGAAAAGGTTTTGCTAACCTTTACACATTCTTTCTACAAAGCCTTTCCCAACTTCCTATTTAAAATACCTATGGGAGAATTACCTGGCAGTCCAGTGGTTACGGCCCAGCGCTCTCACTGCCAGGGCCCTGGGTTCAATCCCTTGTCGGGGAAATAGGATCCTGCAAGCTGCACAGCACAGCCTAAACAAATAAATAAATAAATACCTACGAAATGACCCAAAAAAAGACCAAAACTCATCAATACCAAAAACTAAGACTGATAGGTATTTCAATGCTGGAGTCTGAGAGACATCATACTTACTATGAGACAGATAGAACTTTGATGGAAAAAAGCACTTAAATTCTGCTTCATGAAACAGACTGCCTGAAAAGGAGTTAGAATATAATGCACACTTTACCACTGTCTGTTTCTGAAGTCAGGGATACAGGGTCTCCACCAACCAGAAACTTAGAAAATCATTCCTTTTTTTAAAAGGGCCAATCCATGAATTGACTCTCTCTTTGTTCCTTACTGTTGGGAGACAATTTTCAGTGGTCTCCTGTATTTCTGCATGTGTTGTAAACAAGCATTGACAGCTTTTGCTACAGACCATCTTTTCAAGGATATTTGTGTGGAAAACAGTTTAGAAAGACAGAAATGATGTCTTCCTCTAAAGCAGAAGGCAGATTTGTTTCCTGACCAGGATAGTAAAAATAATGTTTTTAGTGAAATGTTTTAGCGAAAACTGACCTAGTGGACAGGGGATGTCAGACACTGAACCTGCAGGGGAAGGAAGCTAATGAGAAGTATTGCAAATCTCAGAAGGTTTCAGGAATTAGAGGCTGCAGGTACATTTGAAGGCAAAGTGTAGAGTCGAGCTGAAAACAGGAGAAATGGTTGAAAGTCTATATTTTAACAAAATAGTTTCCTAGACCTCCTCCCCAGCCTAAGACTTGGGGATACCTACCTAAAAGATTAGCTGCCATCTGAAAACAGGAGATTAATTGAACATTTTCAAAATGAACGGTGACATCCCTAGCCCTCTTGCCCCGTTGCTCTCACAGAACACTAGCAGACAGGTTTCCCCTCTGCGCTGATTGTTCTCTGTTAGGTTCTCCTGATCCTTTACCATTCTCTGGCCTACCCTGGGAGGATAACCTCTATGGACTGCTTCACCTTGGCTTCCTTAGACTTTGGCTTTCATTTGGAATCAGCCAATGAGAAGAACCAGCAGAAGAACAAAAGATGGAAGGAGAGAGGAGTTGGGCTATTTATTCTATATCCCCCACCCCCACGCTTTTTTGGCAGTGGCCACATTCCTCTGCTTTCAGACATTGTAACTGTTGGGTGCACTCTCACACAGAGTTATAGATCTCTCTCAGGTCCAAAATGCTGTTCCTTCTCCTTGCCCCTTTAGGTCTAGGGGGGATAAATGCTTCTACCTGTTTTATAGTCCTTGGGTATTTCACCATCCCTTGATGGTTATGTTGATAAATATTACCCTTATTAAATTCTCTTCAAGTGACCCTTCTATTATTCTCTTCCATTACCCCATTGAGTGATTCATCTGCTTCTTACAGGCCCAAACAGATACACATCCCACTGAAATTTTGCAGGATGCCTCTACTGGACTTGAACTACCCCAAGATAAGACCTACAGATGTTTGTTTGTAAACAAAAGGAAACAATATGAACTAATGCCCAGAGCATGACAAAACTCAATGTGTTCCAGGAACTATAAGTGTTACTAGTTGTTATGTGTGAAATAAGGAGTGATTAGAGAGGAGGCTTAAAAGCAGACAAATGCCAACTCAGGGTACCTTTTAAGACACATCAAGGATCTTGGACTTTACCCTGTAGGCTGTTCGGCGATATTAAAGGATTTCAAATTTGAGTTTCAGATCAATCAAGCTGGAGGCAATATGAAGGAAAATTCTGAGATGGGCAAGGCTGTAAAATGGGAAACATGATAGAGACAAACAACTACAGTAGTTTCAGTGAAAAATATTGAAGGTTATAACTCAAACAGTGGCAGAAGAATGTAGGAAATGGACAGGAGATTAGTGGCCATTTGGAACTGGGAGCCAGAAAAAGGAAATGAAGGGGAGGCAGGGAAATCTAGAACGGCTTTAGGCTCTGATTTAGCAGTGGATAAACAGTCTTTCAATATGATAAAGAGCAGAGCGGAAGAGAGTTTAAGATTGGGAGTTACTGAGGGGACGCCTGGGGTGAAGGTAAGGAGCGGGATACAGAAGGGTGAGGGGAAGCAGATTGATGTAGTTCTATTATGAATATGTTGAATTTAAAATACCTGTGGGGGGCTTCCCTGGTGGCGCAGTGGTTGAGAGTCCGCCTGCCGATGCAGGGGACACGGGTTCGTGCCCCGGTCTGGGAAGATCCCACATGCCGCAGAGCGGCGGGGCCCGTGAGCCATGGCCGCTGAGCCTGCGCGTCCGGAGCCTGTGCTCCACAAAGGGAAGTGAGAGGCCTGCGTACCGCAAAATAAATAAAAAAATTAATTAATTAATTAAAGTAAAATAAAATAAAATATCTGTGGGAAATCTAAGTGAAATCTAGTCACAGGGAAAGAACCTCCCTTCAACCTATTGAACCTAGTCAGTGTGGAGGACACTAGACTCATTTTGCCTCTCTCCTTAACCCTGGACTCGAGATCCAAAACCACAGAAAAAAAGGCAGATAAAATTGCCCTTAACCTTAAAGCAGCAGGCATGACCAGAATAAAAGGCTCCCAGTGCAGCCACCTATTTAACCACAAGATGGCATGAGAGATAAGCTAAGCAGAGCCCTAGTCAGACCTTCCTTCGATGGGCAAAGCTGTCACTTATGGTGTGGTACATTTTGTTTGCTTCTGTTAGCAAGGAAGAGATGAAATTCCGTCATCCCTAATATATTTCTTAGGAATAATCTCAGCATGGGGAGGAGATGGAAACAGCAGGACTAGAGTTAGACAGATTTGGAGCATTTCCCCAAAGACTGGGAAGGGGATGGGATATTGTGGTTTCCTTTGAGTGGCAGGGATCTTCAAGTGACAGAATGAGGCCAAGATGTTTTCAGGATAGCCACTATTTAGAGAATGAGATATTTGACAGACTACAGTTAGAAGCAAGGATTGGGGAAATCAAATGATTCTCTATTTACTTCATAATAATTTGAGACTCTTTAATAAACTGGCTCCATTTCTGTCTTTGACTTCAAGCAGGCTTCAGTGTAGTTTCTGTACCTATTAGTATGAACTGACAAAGAAGAACACAATACAGCTTATCAAGTCACTTATTAAATCATAGACACCTCATTTCACTTTCAGCTACACTAAAATATTAATACTAGTTATAACAGGTATTATGGACATAGTTACTAACTGTTAATACCATCAGGCCTCTCATGTTACCCCAACCTCAGCCTACAACCAGCTAGACTATCCATATGAATAACTATTTCCTAAACTTCGGAGTCACCTAGGAATGCCCCCATCTCTGATACTCTAATATCTCACATGCTTACCACCCAGGCTTCCAGTTCTCTTATTTGCTTAACTCTTATTGTCTTTAAGCTCCTATTGTCTGTTGACCTCTCTAACTCTCCCAACAGCCCTCTTACCTTTATTTTTAATCCCATCCAACTAAAACAAAAAACATAGTCTATCATTTCAACAACTCTCCTATCAAACAACATAACTTCTTTGTGTTATTATCATTCTGCTATATACCCACTCCAAAATAATCCCAGCTCTGGATTAATATTTTCTCTTACAAAATGTGTTAGAATCAGAAATTGCCAATCCTGCAAACTGGTGTTACTTAAATCTTGACTCCAACTTTAGCTTGATTCTCAATACATTCCAGCAATCTCTCTGTTCTCTCAAGTCAGTTCTCTCATATTTTCCATTAACATCTGTTCTAAAATTTAACCACTCTTCTCACAGAGGAATTATATTGAAGATTAAACACTTCTATACCTCCTAGCTCTTTTAGCCAATGATCTCTTTTCCTACAACAAAGACAAATATATAGGCCATGAGAAGGTTTTAACTTTAAGACTATTCCCTACCTAAAAAATCCCTCACACCTCTACCAACCATTCCTTCCTTCCTTCCAGCTAGTTATTCTAAAAATAATATCCCTCCACTTGTACAAGGCTAATAATTCACCAACCTTTGCTCCAAGAAAATAATGATAATAGTAATAATAATAATCCCACCTAAGTCAAAGTCAAGTCTCTCCAACCCTGGAGGGGCTGTGGATTTTCCTGAACCCCAAATGTTCTAGTTGGGGTTTTCTCTCCTCCCCTTTACACATTTCTTAGCAAGGAGGGGAGGGGAGAAATGTCTCTGTGGCTACTTTCAGGCACTCTCTTCCCAATCATTCCCTAACCTACTATAACTGAGCTTCTGCGTTGTCCTAAGGCCTCATTGTAAAATCTAAAGAGTGCATTTTAGTCCTTACCACATTTGTCTTTTGGGCAGTATTTGACATTAGAGAAAATGGTTCAAAATCACAAATCTATAATAATAAAAACTTCATTTACTGAGTACTTAATATATGCCAGACTCTGTGCTAAGTGTTTTACATATATCATTTTATTTAATCCTCACAATTATTATATTTCATAAATGAGGAAATGGAGATAAAGTAACTTGCCAATAGATACAGAGAGAGTTAAAGAAAGAACAGGGACTTGATATCAAAAGACAAAGACAAAATCAGAATCTTGAAAGCTGTGAAATGAGAGATTTGTTACATACAAGAGGTCCTCAATAACATTAACATCTGATTTCTCATGAGAAACTACGGAGACCAGAAAGCAGTGGAATGCCATATTCAGAGAGGAAAAAGACTGTTTAAGAAGAATTCTATATCTGGCAAAACTATCTTTCAAAAATGAAGGAGAAAGTTAGACATTCCCAGGTTAACAAAAGCTGAGGGAGTTTGTCACTAGCAGATCTGCTCTATAAGGAATGCTAAAGGGAGTTCTTCAGGCTGAAATGAAGGGACACTAGATAGCAACTTGAAGCAAGAAGAAATCAAGAACTCAGACAAATGTAACAAGGTGAATATAAAAGCCAGTATTATTGTATTTTGGGGTTTTAGGTCTTTTTTCCCTATATGATTTAAAAGACAAATGCATAAAACAATAATTATAAACCTATGATAATGGGCATACGGTGTTAAATGATATAATTTGTGACAATAACATAAAAGAGGGGACAGAGCTTTATAGAAGTAGAATTGTGTATGCTACTGAAGCTAATTCGGTATCAATTCAAATTAGATTGTTATATATTTAGGTGGAAACAACCCAAATGTCAATGGAGAAATGGATAAACAGAATGTGATATATATTGAATATATACAATGGAATATTACTCAGCCCTAAAAAGGAATAAAATACTGAAATGTGCTACAATGTGTATAAACCTCAAAAAAAATATGCTGAGCAAAGGAAGCCAGACACAAGTGGTCACATATTGTATGATTCTATTTATATGAAATATCCAGAATAGGTAAATTTATAGAGACAGAAGGAGTGGGGAGAATAGGGAATGACATTGGCAAGGGATTCCCTTTGGGGGGTAATAAAAATTTTTGGTAGGTGGTAGTTGTACACATTCTGAATGTACTAAATGCCATTAGATTGTATAATTTAAAATGGTTAGTTTTTTTTAATGGTTAATTCTAAGTTATGTGAATTTTGTCTTAATTATTATTATTATTATTATTTTGTTTGTGTGTGTGGTACGCGGGCCTCTCACTGCTGTGGCCTCTCCCATTGCAGAGCACAGGCTCCAGACATGCAGGCTCAGCGGCCATGGCTCATGCGCCTAGCCACTCCGTGGCATGTGGGATCTTCCTGGACCGGGCACGAACCCATGTCCCCTGCATCGGCAGGCAGACTCTCAACCACTGCGTCACCACGGACGCCCTGTCTTAATTTTTGAAAAAGAAAAAACAAGCCCTAATCATACAGAAACATGAAAATATTCACATTGTCCTATAATAATACACAAACACTAAAAAACAGGATATATAAAAGGAAAATATCAGCATGCATTGCACACAGTAAGGGTAAGTAATGTTTTAAAAACTTTTTTTAGTTATATGTATTTTTATATTTATTAGGTTATGATGTAAAACATATTTCTTACTGTGGGTTGCAACAAAAAAATTGAAAGCCATTGAAAATAAATTCTGGGACTTCCCTAGTGGTCCAGTGGCTAAGACTCCATGCTCCCGATGCAGGGGGCCCAGGTTCAATCCCTGGTCAGGGAACTAGATCCCACGTGCCACAACTAAGAGTTCGCATGGTGCAACTAATGATCCCGCACGCTGAGGACACCTTCAAGATGGCGGAGGAGTAACATGTGGAGATCACCTTCCTCCCTACAAATACATCAGAAATACATTGACATGAGGAACAACTCCTACAGAACACCTACTGAATGCTGGCAGAAGACCTCAGACTTCCCAAAAGGCAAGAAACTCCCCACATACCTGGTTAGAGCACAATAAAAAAAAACAGAGACAAAAGAATAGGGATGGGACCTGCACCTCTGGGACAGAGCTGTGAGGGAGGAAAAGTTTCCACACACTAGGAAGCCCCTTCACTGGCTGAGACAGGAGGTGGTGGGAGGAAGCTTCAGAGCCACAGAGGAAAGCATAGCAACAGAGGTGCAAAGGGCAAAGTGGAGAGATTCCTGCACAGAGGATCGGTGCAGGTGAGCGAGCACTCACCAGCCAGAGAGGCTTGTCTGCTCACGCACCAGGACGGGTGGAGGCTGGGAGCTGAGGGGTCAGATCCCAGGGAGAGACGGGGGTTGGCTGCATGAACACAGCTTGAAGGGGACTAGTGCCCCACACCTAGCCAGAGGGAATCCGGGAAAAAGTCTGGACCTGCCTAAGAGGCAAGAGACCATTGTTTCAGGGTGCGCAAGGAGAGGAGATTCAGAGCCCTGCCTAAACAAGCTTCAGAGATGTGCGCAAGCCACAGCCATCAGCGCTGACACCAGAGACGGGCATGAGATGCTAAGGCTGCTCCTGCAACCACCAAGAAGCCTGTGTGCAAGCACAGGTCACTATCCACATCTCCCCTCCAGAAGCCTGTTCAGCCCACCACTGCCAGGGTCCCATAATCTAGGAACAACTTCCCCAGGAGAACACGCAGCGCACCTCAGGCTGTTGCAACATAACACCATCCTCTGCCACAGCAGTCTCTCCCTGCGTTCTATACCCCTCCCTCCCACCAGCCTGAGTGAGACAGAGCCCCCAAATCAGCTGCTCCTTTAACTCCGTCCTGTCTGAGTGAAGAACAGATGCCCTCAGGTGACCTACATGCAAAGGTGGGGCCAAATCCAAAGCTGAACCCCAGGAGCTGTGCGAACAAAGAAGAGAAAGGGAAGTTTCTCCCAGCAGCCTCAGGAGGAGTGGATTAAATCTTCACAATCAATTTGATGAACGCTGCATCTGTGGAATGCCTGAATAGACAATGAATCATTCCAAAATTGAGGCAGTGGACTTTGGGAGCAACTGTAGACTTGGGTTTTTCTTTCTGCATATAATTTGTACATGGCTTTATGTTTATCTTAGTTTAGTATTTAGAGTTTTTTACCATTGGTAGATTTCTTTATTGATTTGGCTGCTCTCTTTCTTTGTTTTTTTTAAATATATATTTTATTTTATTTTCTCTCTTTTTGTGAGTATGTATGTGTATGCTTCTTTTTGTGATTTTGTCTGTAGAGCTTTGCTTTTACCATTTGTCGTAGGGTTCTGTCTGTCCGTTTTGTTTTGTTTTGTTTTTGTATAGTTTTTAGTGCTTTTATCATTGGTGGATTTGTTTTTTGGTTTGGTTGTTCTCTTCTTTTTTATTTTTTTATTACTTTTTATTTTTAATAATTATTTTTTATTTTATTAACTTTATTTTATTTTATTATTATTTTTCTTTCTTTCTTTCTTTTTTTCTCCCTTTTCCTCTGAGCTGTGTGGCTGACAGGGTCTTGGTGCTCCGGCCAGGTGTCAGGCCTGTGCCTCTAAGGTTGGAGATATCAGTTCAGGACATTGGTCCACCAGAGACCTCCCGGCCACGCGTAATATCAAACAGCAAAAGCTCTCCCAGAGATCTCCATCTCAAAGCTAAGACCAAGCTCCACTCAACGACCAGCAAACTACACTGCTGGACACCCTATGACAAACAACTAGCAAGACAAGAACACAACCACACCCATTAGCAGAGAGGCTGCCTAAATCATAATAAGGTCACAGACATCACAAAACACACCACTGGATGCAGTCCTGTTCACCACAAAGACAAGATCCAGCCTCATGCACCAGAACACAGGCACCAATCCCCTCCACCAGGAAGCCTACATAAGCCACTGAACCAACCTTAGCCACTGGGGGCAGACACCAAAATCAACAGGAACTACGAACCTGCAGCCTGCGAAAAGGAGACTCCCAAACACAGTAAGTGAAGCAAAATGAGAAGACAGAGATACACACAGCAGATGAAGGAGCAAGGTAAAAACCCACCAGACCAAACAAATGAAGAGGAAATAGGCAGTCTACCTGAAAAAGAATTCAGAGTACTGATAGTAAAGATATCCAAAATCTTGGAAATAGAATGGAGAAAATACAAGAAACATTTAACAAAGACCAAGAAGAACTAAAAAGCAAACAATGATGAACAACACAATAAAAGAAATTTAAAATTCTCTAGAAGGAATCAATAGCAGAATAACTGAGACAGAAAGATGGATAAGTGACCTGGAAGATTAAATAGTGGAAATAACTACTACAGAGCAGAATAAAGAACAAAGAATGAAAAGAATTGAGGACAGTCTTAGAGACCTCTGGGACAACACTAAATGCACCAACATTCGAATTATAGGGGGCTCAGAAGAAGAAGAGAAAAAGAAAGGGACTGAGAAAATATTTGAAGAGATTATAGTTGAAAACTTCCCTAATATGGGAAAGGAAATAGTCAAACAAGTCCAGAAAGCTGCAAGAGTCCCATACAGGATAAATCCAAAGAGAAACATTCCAAGACACATATTAATCAAACTAACAAAAATTAAATACTGGGCCTCCCTGGTGGCACAGTGGTTGAGAGTCCGCCTGCCGATGCAGGGGATACAGGTTCATGCCCTGGTCCGGGAAGATCCCACATGTCGCGGAGCGGCTAGGCCTGTGAGTCATGGCCACTGAGCCTGTGCGTCCAGAGTCTGTGCTCCACAATGGGAGAGGCCACAATAGTGAGAGGCCCGTGTACGGCAAAAAAAAAAAAAAAAAAAAAAAAAATTAAATACAAAGAAAAAATATTAAAAGCAGCAAGGGAAAAACAAGGAATAACATACAAGGGAATCCCCATGAGCTTAACAGCTGATCTTTCAGCAGAAACTCTGCAGGCCAGAAGGGAGTGGCAGGACATATTTAAAGTGATTAAAGGGAAAAACCTACAACCAAGATACTCTACCCAGCAAGGATCTCATTCAGATTCGACAGAGAAATTAAAACCTTTATAGACAAGCAAAAGCTAAGAGAATTCAGCACCACCAAAGCAGCTTTACAACAGATGCTAAAGGAACTTCTCTAGGCAGGAAATACAAGAGAAGGAAAAGACCTACAATAATAAACCAAAAACAATTAACAAAATGGTAATAGGAACATATATATCGATAATTACCTTAAATGTAAATAGATTAAATGCTCCAACCAAAAGACATAGACTGGCCGAATGGATACAAAAACAAGACCCATATATATGCTGTCTACAAGGTACCCACTTCAGATCTAGGGACACATACAGACACATACAGACTGAAAGTGAGGGGATGGAAAAAGATATTCCATGCAAATGGAAATCAAAAGAAAGCTGGAGTAGCAACACTCATATCAGACAAAGTAGACTTTAAAATAAAGACTATTACAAGAGACAAAGAAGGACACTACATAATTATCAAGGGACCGATCCATGAAGAAGATATAACAATTGTAAATATTTACACACCCAACATAGGAGCACCTCAGTACATAAGGAAAATGCTAGCAGTCATAAAAGGAGAAATCAACAGTAACACAATCATAGTAGGGGACTTTAACACCCCACCTTCACCAATGGACAGATCATCCAAAATGAAAAGAAAGAAGGAAACACAAGCTTTAAATGATACATTAAACAAGATGGACTTAATTGATATTTATAGGACATTCCATCCAAAAACAACAGAATACACTTTCTTCTCAAGTGCTCATGGAACATTCTCCAGGATACATCATATCTTGTGTTACAAACCAAGCCTTGGTAAATTTAAGAAACTTGAAATCATATCAAGTGTCTTTTCTGACCACAACGCTATGAGACTAGATATCAATTATAGGAAAAAATCCGTAAAAAATACAAACACATGGAGCCTAAACAATACACTACTTAATAACCAAGACAGCACTGAAGAAATCAAAGAGGAAATCAAAAAATACATAGAAACAAATGACAATGAAAACATGATGACCCAAAACCTATGGGATGCAGCAAAAGAAGTTCTAAGAGGGAAGTTTATAGCAATACAGATTTACCTCAGGAAACAAGAAACATCTCAAATAAACAACCAAAACTTACACCTGAAGCAGGTAGAGAAAGAAGAACAATAAAACACCGAAGTTAGAAGGAGGAAAGATATAATAAAGATCAAGCAGAAATAAATGAAGGAAACAATAGCAAAGATCAATAAAACTAAAAGCTTGTTCTTTGAGATGATAAACAAAATTGATAAACCATTAGCCAGACTTATCAGGAAAAAAAGGGAGAAGACTCAAAGCAATAGAATTAGAAATGAAAAAGGAGAAGTAACAACTGATACTTCAGAAATACAAAGGATCATGAGAGATTACTATAAGCAACTATATGTCAATAAAATGGACAACCTGGAAGAAATGGACAAATTCTTAGAAAAGCACAACCTTCTGAGACTGAGACAGGAAGAAATAGAAAAAATAAACAGAGCAATCACAAGCACTGAAATTGAGACTGAGATTAAAAATCTTCCAACAAACAAAAGCCCACAACCAGATGGCTTCACAGGCTAATTCTATCAAACATTTAGAGAAGAGCTAACACCTATCCTTCTCAAACTCTTCCAAAATATAGCACAGGGAGGAACACTCCCAAACTCATTTACAAGGTCACCATCATCCTGATACCAAAATCAGACAAAAATGTCACAAAGAAAGAAAACTACAGGCCAATATCACTAATGAACGTTGATGCAAAAATCCTCAACAAAATACTAGCAAACAGAATCCAACAGCACATTAAAAGGATCATACACCATGATGAATTGGGGTTTACCCCAGGAATGGAAGGATTCTTCAACACATGCAAATCAATCAATGTGACACACCATATTAACAACTTGAAGGAGAAAAACCATATGATCACCTCAATAGATGCAGAAAGAGCTTTCAACAAATTTCAACACCCATTTATGATAAAAATCCTCCAGAGAGTAGGCATAGAGGGAACTTACCTCAACATAATTAAGGCCATATATGACAAACCCACAGCCAGCATCATTCTCAATGGGGAAAAACTGAAACCACTTCCACTAAGATCAGGAACAACACAAGGTTGTCCACGCTTACCACTATTATTCCACATAATTTTGGAAGTTTTAGCCACACAATCAGAGAAGAACGAGAAATAAAAGGAATTCAAATCGGAAAAGAAGTAAAGCTGTCACTGTGTGCAGATGACAAGACATTATACATAGAGAATCCTAAAGATGCCACCAGAAAACTACTAGAGCTAATCAATGAATTTGGTAAAGTAGCAGGAAACAAAATTAATGCACAGAAATCTGTTGCATTCCTATAAACAAATGATGAAAAATATGAAAGAGAAATTAAGGAAACACTCCCATTTACCATCACAACAAAAAGAGTAAAATACCTAGAAATAAACCTACCTAAGGAGACAAAAGAACTGTATGCAAAAAACTAAAAGAAACTGATGAAAGAAATTAAAGATGATACAAACAGATAGAGACATATACCATGTTCTTGGATTGGAATAATCAACATTGTGAAAATGACTATACTACCCAAAGCAATCTACAGATTCAATGCAATCCCTATCAAACTACCACTGGCATTTTTCACAGAAGTAGAACAAAATTTTCACAATTTGTATGGAAACACAAAACACCCCGAATAGCCAAAGCAATATTGAATAAGAAAAACAGAGCTGGAGGAATCAGGCTCCCAGCTTCAGACTATACTACAAAGCTACAGTAATCAAGACAGTATGGTACTGGCACAAAGACAGAAATATAGATCAATGGAACAGGATAGAAAGCCCAGAGATAAACTCACACACGTATGGTCACCTTATTTTTAATAAAGGAGGCAAGAATATACAATGGAGAAAAGACAGCCTCTTCAATAAGTGGTGCTGGGAAAACTGGACAGCTATATGTAAAAGAATGAAATTAGAGCACTCCCTAACACCATACACAAAAATAAACTCAAAATGGATTCAAGACCTAAATGTAAGGCCAGACACTATCAAACTCTTAGAGGAAAACATAGGCAGAACACTCTATGACATAAATCACAGCAAGATCCTTTTTGACCCACCTCCTAGAGAACTGGAAATAAAAATAAAAATAAACAAATGGGACCTAATGAAACTTAAAAGCTTTTGCACAGCAAAGGAAGCCATAAACAAGACCAAAAGACAACCCTCAGAATGGGAGAAAATATTTGCAAATGAAGCAACTGACAAACGTTTAATTTCCAAAATTTACAAGCAACTCATGCAACTCAATATCAGAAAACAAACAACCCAATCCAAAAATGGCAAGAAGACCTAAATAGACATTTCTCCAAAGAAGATATACAGATTGCCAACAAACACATGAAAGAATGCTCAACATCACTAATCATTAGAGAAATGCAAAGCAAAAATACAATGAGGTGTCACCTCACGCCCGTTAGAATGGGCATCATCAAAAGATCTACAAACAATAAATGCTGGAGAGGGTTTGGAGAAAAGGGAACTCCCTTGCACTGTTGGTGGGAACGTAAACTGATACAGCCACTATGGAGAACAGTACGGAGGTTCCTTAAAAAACTACAAATAGAACTACCATATGACCCAGCAATCCCACTACTGGGCATATACCCTGAGAAAACCATAATTCAAAAAGAGTCATGTACAACAATGTTCATTGCAGCTCTATTTACAATAGCCAGGACATGGAAGCAACCTAAGTGTCCATCGACAGATGAATGGATAAAGAAGATGTGGCACATATATACAATGGAATATTACTCAGCCATAAAAAGAAACAAAATTGAGTTATTTGTAGTGAGGTGGATAGACCTAGAGTCTGTCATACAGAGTGAAGTAAGTCAGAAAGAGAAAAACAAATACCATATGCTAATACATATATATGGAATCTAAAAAAAAAAAAAATGTTCTGAAGAACCTAGCGAGAGGCCAGGAATAAAGATGCAGACATAAAGAATGGACTTGAGGACACGGGGAGGGGGAAGCTGGGATGTAGTGAGAGAGTGGCCTGGACTTATAAATACCACAAAATGTAAAATAGATAGCTACTGGGAAGCAGCTGCATAGCACAGGGAGATCAGCTCAGTGCTTTGTGACCACCTAGAGAGGTGGGATAGGGAGTGTGGGAGGGAGATGCAAGAGGGAGGAGATAAGGGGATATATTTATATGTATAGCTGATTGTTATAAAGCAGAAACTAACACACCATTGTAAAGCAGTTATACTCCGATAAAGATATTAAAGAAAAAAAAACAGAAAAAAAAAACAAAAAAAAAAGAGATCCCACAAGCTACAACTAAGACCTGGCACAGCCAAATAAATAAATAAATAAATATTTTTTTTAGAAAAGGAAAGAAACTTCTGTTATGACCTTTTAATTATCCTCCTATGATAGGCATTGAAGTTTGCAATTCTAATCTCCATTCATGAAAGAATGTCACTGCTCTATGTAGAGTACAGCTATCTTACAGACTTTAACTGTATGGACTTCAAGATCTAATAAAGCCTTTGACTTCAATAAATGGTGCTGAGAAAACTGGACAGCCACATACGAAAGAGTGAAATTGCAAGTCCTAGCCACAACAATAATGAACAAAAAGAAATAAAAGGAATACAAATTGGAAAAGAAGTAAAATTGTCACTGTTTGCAAAAACATGATACTACACACAGAACTCCTAAAGAGGCTACCAGGAAACTACTAGAGCTCATCGATGAATTCACTATAGTTGCAGAATACAAAATTAATACACAGAAGTCTGTTGCATTTCTATACACTGACAACAAAATATCAGCAAGAGAAATTAAGAAAACAATCTCATCCATCATCTCAACAAAAAGAATAAAATACCTAGGAATAAACCTATCTAAGGAGGCAAAAGACCTGTATGCAGAAAACTATAAGATACTGATGAAAGAAATCAAAGATGACACAAACAGATGGAGGATATACCATGTTCTTGGATTGCAAGAATCAATATTGTGAAAATGACTATATTAACCAAAGCAATCTACAGATTCAGTGCAATCCCTATCAAATTATCAATGGCATTTTTCACAGAACTAAAATAAAAAATTTTACAATTTGTATGGAAACACAAAAGACCCCGAATAGTCAAAGCAATCTTGAGAAAGAAAAACAGAGATGGAGGAATCAGGCTCCTGACTTCAGACTATACTAGAAAGCTACAGTAATAAAGACAGTATGGTACAGGCACACAAAACAGAAATATAGATCAATGGAACAGGTTAGAAAGCCCAGAGATAAACCCATGCACCTATGATCACCTAATCTATGACAAAGGAGGCAAAAATACACAATGGAGAAAAGACAGCCTCTTCAATAAGTTGTGCTGGTGAAACTGGACAGCTACATGTAAAAGAATGAAATTAGAACACTCCCTAACACCACACACAAAAGTAAACTCAAAATGGATTAAAGACCTAAATGCAAGACTGGATACTATAAAACTCTTAGAGGAAAATATAGGCAGAACACTCTGTGACATAAATCACAGCAGGATCATTTTCGACCCACCTCCTAGAGTAATAAAAATAAAAACAAAAATAAACAAATGGGACCTAATGAAACTTAAAAGCTTTTGCACAGCAAAGGAAACCATAAATGAGACAAAAAGACAACCCTCAGAAAAGGAGAAAATATTTGCCAATGAAGCAACTTACCTAAATAGACACTACTGCAAAGAAGACATATGGATGGCCAACAAACACATGAAAAGATGCTCAACATCACTAATAGAGAAATGCAAATCAAAACTACAATGAGTTATCACCTCACACCAGTTAGAATGGCCATCATCAAAAAGTCTACAAACAATAAATGCTGGAGAGGGTGTGGAGAAAGGGGAACGCTTCTACATTGTTGGAGGAAATGTAAATTGGTACAGCCAATATAGAGAACAGTATGGGGGTTCCTTAAAAAACTAAAAGTAGAGTTAGCATGTAGTCCTGCAATCCCACTGCTGGGCATATATCCAGAAAACAACATAATCCGAAAAGGTACATGCACCCCATTGTTCATTGCAGCACTATTTACAACAGCCAAGACATGGAAGCAACAAAAATGTCCATTCACAGATGAATGAAGATGTGGAATATATATATGATGAAATATTGCTCAGCCATAAAAAAGAATGAAATAATGCCATTTTCAGAAACATGGATGGACCTAGAGATTATCACACTAAGTGAAGTAAGCCAGACAGAGAAAAACATATATCATATGATATTGCTTATATGTGGGATTTTTAAAAAGATATAAATGAACTTATATATGAAACAGAAATAGATCCACAGACATAGAAAACAAACTTATGGTCACCAAAGGGGAAGGGGGGCAGGGCTAAATTAGGAGTTTGGAATTAACATATACATACTACTATATATAAAGTAGATAACCAACAAGGACCTACTGTATAGCACAGGGAACTATACCGAATATTTTGTAATAACCAATAAGGGAAAAGAATCTGAATAATCTTATATAATATATAAGAATATATATATATATACAAATATATATATGTCTGAATCACTTTGCTATACATCTAAAACTAACACACACACACACACAAAAGAAATCGGACCACTATCTTACACCATATACAAAAATTAACTCAAAATGGTGAAAGACCTGAAAAGAATGGTTAAGGAACATAAGACCCGAAACCATAAAACTTCTAAAAGAAAGCATAGGCAGTAAGCTCCTTGACATCGTTCTTTTTTTTTTTTTTAATTAATTAATTTATTAAATTTTGATTGTGTTGTGTCTTCATTTCTGTGCGAGGGCTTTCTCTAGTTGTGGCAAGCGGGGGCCACTCTTCATCGCCGTGTGCGGGCCTCTCACTATAGCGGCCTCTCTTGTTGCAGGAGCACAGGCTCCAGACGCGCAGGCTCAGTAGTTGTGGCTCACGGGCCCAGTTGCTCCGCGGCATGTGGGATCTTCCCAGCCCGGGGCTCGAACCCGTGTCCCCTGCGTTAGCAGGCAGATTCTCAACCACTGCGCCACCAGGGAAGCCCCTTGACATCGTTTTGACAATGATTTTTTGAATTTGACACCAAAAGCAAAGGTAACAAAAGGAAAAATAAATGAGTGGAACTACATCAAACTAAAAAGTTTTTGCACAGCAAAGGAAACATCAACAAAATGAAAAAGCAACCTACAGAATGGGAGAAAATACTTGTAAATCATAAACCTGATAAAGGGTTAACATCTAAAATATATGAAGAACTCATAGCTCAATAGCAAAACAAATATGATTTTAAAATTGGCAGGGAAACGGAATAGACATTTTTCTAAAGAATACATAAAAATTGCTGATAGGTATAGGAAAAGGTGCCCAACATCACTAATCCTTAGGGAAATGCAAATCGAAACTACAGTGAGCTACCACCTCACACCTGTTAGAAATGTTGTCATGGGACTTCCCTGGTGGTCCAATGGTTAAGACTCTGAGCTTCCACTGCAGGGGGCTTGGGTTTGGTCCCTGGTCAGGGAATTAAGATTCCACAAACAAGCAGCACACCAAAGATAAGTGTTGAGAAGGATATGGAAAAAGGACAACCTTTGTGCGCCCCTGGAGGGAATATAAATTGGTGCAGCCACTATAGAAAACAGTATGGAGATTCCTCAAAAAATTAAAAATACAACTACTATATAATCCAGCAATTCCACTGTTGGGTATTTAACCAAATCAAAAAAGATTAAGATATTTGTACCCCCATGTTCACTGCAGCATTATTTACAAAACGCAAGACATGGAAAGAACCAAAGTGTCCACTGATGGATGAATGGATAAAGAAAATGTGGTGTATATATATATATATATATATATATATATATATATATACACAATGGAATATTATTCAGCTGTAAAAGAGAAGGAAATCTTGCCTTTGCAACAACATGGATGGAGCTGGAGAGCATTATGCTATGTGAAATAGGTCAGACAGAGAAAGACAAATACTGTATGATCTCACAAATAATGGTGAAATTAAACAACAACAACTAAACTCATAGATACAAAGAACAGATTGGTGGTTGCCAGAGGTATGGGTTGGGGTTGGACAGGTGGAAGAAGGTGGTCAAAACATATAAACTTTCTGTTATAAAATAAAGAAGTCTTCTGGGTATAATTTACAACATTATGACTACAGTTAAAAATATTGAACTGCATATTTGAAAGTTGCTAAAAGGGTAGATCTTATAAGTTCTCATCACAATAAAAACAAAACTGTATCTATGTGTAGTAATGGATGCTAACTAGACATAGTGTGGTGATCATTTCACAATACATACATATTCAAATTATTTTGTTGTATACTTGAAACTAATATAATGTTATATGTCAATTATATCTCGGCTAAAATAAATTTTTTTAAGCCTTTGAGCCAAGGCATGTTCTTCCCATCTCCAGCATGATGGATTTCAGGGCCTGCCTACTTCTGCCCACTGCGGGAGTCCTCTGATGGACTACCCCAAAACTCCCTACTGCATTAGCCAACACTCTTGTCAATTTGTATTGCAATCTTTGGCTCCATCTGCCCAATTCTGCTTCCTTTTCCCTTTTTCTTTCACAAATGTCTGATTTGCATCAAAGCCTGAAGATTAACCAGGCCCAATTCTTTTTCCACCCGTTTAAACTTTCACAGGTCTTATCTCCCAATAAATCTCTTATACTCCTAACTGCATCTCACCATCAGCTTCCTGCAGGACCCAAACTGATACATCTTCATAGCACTTATTACAATTTGTAACGGTATGTTTATATATGTTTGTGTGTTTGTATACTGTCTCTATCACAAAATAAACTCGTTGGCAGGCTTTTCTACTGAAGGGTCCTCCTCTAAAAAGCCTCAAAAAAAAGCCTCGATAACCTCACTGTGGACTCCATCCTCATCCCTCCTCTAAATCCAGAGAGGACTTAGTGGTTGCACAGTTGTACCTTACATTGGGAACACAGCTGAGAGAGTGAGAGGCAACTAAAATCCTAATCCAGGGCTACATTTTCCAAACGTAGGATTTCTCAACCTTGGCATTACTGACATTTTAGATTTGATCATTCTTTGTAGTGGAAGAGCTGTCCTGTGCATTATAGGATGTTTCATAGCATTCCTGTCCTCTACTCACCAGCTGCCAGTGGCACCCTTCTCAGTTGTGACATTTATATTTGCATACATTGCCAAATGTCCCCTGGGGTGCAAAATCATCCCTGGTTGAGAACCACTGACCTTGAGGAAAGAGCATCTTTTTTATAATTCTCCTCAAAATGCAATATGGTCAATTAGTACCCCTGCTGGAACTTACCATTGTCCTAGGAATATTCTTCCAGGCTAAGCAGACCCATATGTCTTGGCAGCAACTCCCACATAACATGAGAATTCCAGTCTTCTCCTCCTATGTCTGTCTTCTGGACCCTAAGTGAGTCTGTATGTGTTCCCAGGAGTTACAGCTTTATGACAGGTTATCCCAGGTGCCTGGCTGTGACGATAAGAAGCTCGTCTGCTTGTCTCCTGGCAGACAAACTTAGAGGGTCCATCCAGGGCAGCATGTTGATGTCCCATGGGACAGATGAACATTGTCCCTTGGACTGTATGCCTTCTTATTGCACATTTTATCCACAAACTGTTATCCAGTTTTCCTTGGAAAATTATTAGTCACCTTTATGTAAATTCCTGTTGCTGTTCACCCTGGAGCATGCTAGATCCTAGTTATTTCTCACATGAGAAGTGGCTAATTTAAAAAATTAAAGTCTGTAATTCTGAGGGTCTGCCGTTAATACTTCAAGGTTCCTGTTTTGGCTGAATGTGTGAGCCATGGCTATTTCCATCATCAGGAACAAAAACCTTTCATACCTCTATTTCAGATACTTTGAAGTATGAATGCCTGTCTTTTCAAAGTCCCTCTATCCCACAAAGTGTATTCCATAGACAACACTAAACATATATTTTAAGCCTGGTTTTTCCCATAAATTTGGTGCAAATCCATGTCCGGCCATTTTCTCATTATGCTGCACAGACAGAAACTTCATTTGATCTATGATTTGCTTCCCTCCTCCCACCCCCAACTGGTTTCTTTTCCTTACTTGCATTCATTTGATGTTTTAAATTTATATTCTGAATATTCGGTGAGCACAAGACTTAGTGGATACAAGATTTAGAAGAGGGAATCGCAAACGTCACTTTAAAAAAATTAATCCATTACAACCATTTCAGTCCAGTCTTAACGGACAAATGCGATACATGACTCTAGGATGTTGAGAATTTTCTTGGATAAGGTTAAAAAATAAACTCTCCTGTCCTAAATGCTGACTTGGTGGGGGAGGGGGGCGGAGTCCATGAACAGAAGATGCAGGATTGGGAGCTGGAAGGGATTTAAGGCTGAAAACACTAGTTCCTCCTCTGGCTCCTCCTCCGCCAAGACTGAAACAAGGCACCCTACACAATGCGAAGCGAAGGATATACAGTACTCCGCGGTGGTTAGTCAGAGCAGAGCATCACTGGGAGTAGCCTAAGACAGGGATAAGTCTCAACGCGAGTGTCACGAATGCACCGCAACCCAGAATAGTAATCGAGATGATCAGGTTAAAAAAAAAAATCACACTTCCTGGGGGAATAGCTCAAACTAAACATCCCATTGAAAGTATAACTTTGCATTCAGTCCATAATCCCCTAAGAACAAAACGTTCCTTCTCGGCCTCAAATATTTGACGGTCTGAGAAAACTAAAAGCTCTCTCAAACGTATTCAGCAAGCCGTTTCCTCACACTAAGAAGGAACCCCTAACCAAAAGCTGTTAGCTTTTCACACATAGAGCAGGAGGGTAACCGGGAAGGACCAAACTTCTTAAACTGCAGTAGCGCGGGAGCGCGCGGGCGACGTCTGACGCAGGCCTTCCTGCCGCAGAGCATTTCGGGAGGAGCGGCGGAAGGTGGGGCTAGCGCCCCTCTGAAGAAGAAACGAAATCCGAGAACGACTATAGGTTCGTGCCCAGTACCCGCGGTAGCTTGGGGTTGCCCAGTTTTCATGGAAACAGCATTGCTCACGCGGAGCGGGGATCACCCCCAGTTCTCCTGAGTCCCAGTGAGACGCACGGTGACGTAGTTCCTGGGCGCGCCAATCCCGGGCTGGCTGGGAGGGCGGGCTCTTCAAATTTGAATTCCCAAGCTGTTTAGGGGTTAGGGAACCTCACCGAGAAAGTGAGCGTCACCTGGGGCTAGGCCGCTGCGAGCTGGGTCCGACTTGGGCCAGAGGCGCCACTCTTGGGGCGCCCAGGTCCCCCTCTCCTCAGCACGAAGCCGAGCCCAGACTGCAGCCGTCTTGCCATGCCAGGCCCTTCGCCCAAGGTACGGCCACCCCGCCCCTCTTCCCTCGCCTCCTGCCTCGGGTCCTTTCTGGCGCCGCGAGTCTCAGCGCTTCAGCATTCTGGGCTCTCGCATACTTCTGTACATTTCTGGGTTTGGCTGTGGTATCACAACTACTCATTCATTAGATGTGTATTTGTTGCGTGTCTGCTGTAGTTATCAAGAGAGTAGACTACTTTCCTAAAGATTCGTTTCGATAGTGAGCGCTCCAGGCTTTTCTTCTAAAATCACTTCTAGAAAAAAAAAAATGTTTTTTAGAAGATTACCAAGTAGGAGAATTGTGTGCATCACTGCCCGATTCTTCACCTTGGAACCCAGCATCCACAGAGCTAAAGAAACAATTGATCCATCCAGCTTCTGTTTTCTTCTGATTAAATTACATATTAGTTGCAAATATTTTCAGATGTAAGTGAAATTATTTAGGTAGTGGGAGGCCCTTTCATCAAAGATAAACGCTGCTCTTCAAAGATAAACGCTGTTTACAATTTGATATACTCACAGATTTTTTGCCCTATGCTTATGCTCCTGGATGTGTTTGTTTATTTTTGACTTTTTTTTTTTTAACAGAAATTCAATTGTACGTCCTGTGCTGCTGCTTTTTAAATTTAGTGTATCCTAGCTACTTTCTATGTCAGTATATGCGTGTGTGTGTGTATATATCCTTTTATTGAATACATAGAATTCAGTTGTATGGATGTAGCAGAATTTTGTCCCATAATGATAGACATCTAGGTTGTTTCTAGTTAGCCTGGTACTTCAGTGAACAGGAGAATTTTGTCCCATCTTTATATATAGGCCAACTATGTATATGCAGTAGATGTTGACTATTCTTACCACATATATATTTGCATTCTTATGTAGATGTTTCTATAAGAAAAAGAATTTTAAGTAGAATTTCTTGACCAATGGCATGCATACCTATATTTTGAAATTAATCTTTACCAATCTGATAAGCGTCTCACTGTTTTAATTTGCATGTCTTCATTTATTAGTAAAATGGAGTGTCATTTTGACTCATTTATTGGCCTTTTGTATTCCATTAATTGCCATAAATGTCCTTTGACCATTTTTTGTGTTGATCATTTATTTAAATTGATTCATTTGGTTTCTTTGAATGTTATCTGTATTGGCCCTCAGTGTGTCATGTGCTGCATTTTCCCCCCAAATGTATCATTTGCCAGTTAACTTACTGTTCCTCTCATTTTTTCCCCAACTGTATCTCCCAGTTTTGGTTAGTGTGCCTTGGGAGTTTTGATCCATTCCATTATAATTATTATTAATATTACCACAACAGTAAATTCCTAGAACTTTTCATGTCTTCTTAGGAAGAAGAGTAAAAGTTACTTTCAGTATCATATCCATGATAACAGTTGTTTAGCCTGCCTTTTACATACTATAAATGCTCATAGCTAGCTTTTTTATATAATGGTTTTCCCACGCCTGAGTATTTATTTTAAATAAATAGCCATTTTTCCTAGTACATCAGCATTTGTCAGTTTTCAGAATAAATTATAAGTATTAGATTTTCCAATAGTTTTAAGCAGTTAATGAAGGCACAAGCATACCATTTTAGAATTCACCTTCTCTTCTTCAGTCCTAGATTCTGAGCATCATGATTTATTTTCTTTGTTTTGCTTTTCTGTTAACTAGGAAGAGAATGGGGCTTCAGGTGTTTATTGAGTGGCCTCTACCCAGTGGCTTTTTGTTTTTCTTCTTTATCTCTTCTGCAAAGTCTCTATGGTCAGAGAAAATCCTGGGTGATTTTTTTTCTCTATATCCTTCTCTTTTCCACCAACTGCACTGAAACCTGGCAACTATTGGCAACTCTTCGCTTCTATTGAGTTGCTCTTTATCACATAAATAAGAAAGAGGTGCTTCTCTTTCTTATTTAAAGAGGAACTTTTTGCATCTTTCGGGAGGGTGAGTGGAATTTGAGGATTTTCAGAATCTTGACTATGCACCTCTCAATCCTACTACATGTTTGAATTGAGAAGGAAGAAGTTGGGCAACATGAAAGAGAAGAGTTGTGTGCTGGTTCTTGGAGACTTTCACTGTGACTGTAATTATATGCCTTTAGATGAAAACAGTTCTGTGTGTGTACAGTAGTCCCCCCCGCCCCCCGCCCCCATTACCCGCAGTTTCACTTTCCTCGGCCCACAGTTTCAGTTACCTTCAGTCAACTGCAGTCTGAATATATTAAAATAAAAATTCCAAAAATAAACAATTCATAAGTTTTAAATTGCATGCTTTTCTTAGTAGCATGATGAAATCTCACACTGTCCCGCTAGGGATGTTAATCATCCCTATGTCCAGCATATCCTACCCATTAGTCACTTAGCAGCCCTCTCGGTTATCAGATGGACTGTCGAGGTATCATAGTGCTTGTGTTCAAGTAACCCTAGTTTTACTTAATAATTGCCCCAAAGCACAAGAGTAGTGGTGCTGGCAATTTGGATATGCCAAAGAGAAGCTGTAAAGTGCTTCCTTTAAGTGAAAAGTTGAAAGCTCCTGACTTAATGAGGAAAAAAAATCGTATGCTGAGGTTGTTACGGTCTGGGTTAAAACCGAATCTTCTATTTGTAAAATTGTGAAGAAGGAAAAAGAAATGCATGCAGGTTTTGCTACTGCACCCCAAACTGCAAAAGTTTACAGCCACAGTGCATGATAAATGCTTAGTTAAGTTGGAAAGGCATTAAATTTGTGCGATAAGATATTTTGAGTGAGAGAGATGACATTCACATAGCTTTTATTACTTTTTATTATTTTTTATTTATTTTTGCTGTGCCGCGTGGCCTGTGGGATCCTAGCTCCCCAACCAAGATCGACCCCACACCCTGCCGCATTTGGAAGTGCGGAGTCTTAACCACTGGACCACCAAGGAAGTCCCAATTACAGTATATTGTTATAATTGTTTTATTTTATTCTTTACTGTGCCTAATTTACAAATTAAACTTTATCATATGTATGTACGTAAAGGAAAAAACATAGTGTATATATAGGGTTTGGCATTATCCACACGTTCAGGCATCCACTGGGTGTCTTATAATGTATCCCTCCCTGGGAGAAGTGGGGTGGGGGGGAGGACTATTGTGCTACAGATTGGGCCTGTTCTTAGTTCTGCTAGTTTATTTGCAGTTTATACTTCCTGCTGAGCATTTCGTTAGGTTCAAAGGAATTGAGATTGTGTAAACCTGCACATACTTTGCCTTCTTTCCGTGCAGTTGTCCCAGTTTATTCATTTTTGTTTTGAGAGCTTAAAGAGAATGGCTAGTGAGTATTACAACTCTCAGCACAGCATTCCTGTCACTAGCACATTGCCAAATGCATAAATATATACATTAATACATATTTGCTGAATTCAGTGGTTTTTGTGTCATTCCCAGGATAACCCTTTTTTGTCAGCTCTTGTTATCGAGGAATATTTCCTTCTTTTTTTCTCTTATAAACTATCGGATAAAATGGTAATTTGTATATGAATTTTTAACTTGCATATTTGTTTCTCACAGAAGTTACTGTAGATAAAGATACTTGATGTCTTTGGTCTGACTGCATTTGTATTTTCTGAAATAGGCTTTTTATGTTTATATGATGTCAAAGACTGGTTGGAATAGTTATAAATTCAGTGATCAGAGATGCTATAAATCTAGATTTTCAAGTTCTGAGCTCCTCAGGTTGAAATATTTTGTTAATTTACCAGGTATTACAGAATGTAACTATGGTTCATCACCTAGAATCTTAATTTCTAGGTGTGGGAAATAAAATTTATATGTAAGAAGCAAGCTAAAACAAGTCTAAGACCATGTATGCCCAAGTACATGATTTCCTCTAAAAACTCTAACTAGCAGTAAATGTTTAGAAAATTAGAATGAATATAATTTACTTTTGATTTGACATTTTCTTTAAACTAAAACCTCACAGTTAAAATGTTCTGCAGCATAACAAAATCAGGATTGGAGATTATTTATCTTAAAAATTGAATGGATTTTTAGCCTTCATTAGGATATATCATTGTAGCTGCTGCATTAAAATTTAAGTGCCTAAAAGGAAAAACCATATTGGTGAAATTTAATTTTTTATAACTTAACGTAGTGCCATATGCAAATGTCAGTTAATGGTTTTTGATGCAAATATTAGATTGGAACTTCCAGGACTTGAGGTTCAAATAAATTTCAAAAACAGATATTCAAAATTCAGCCCCTAGAGCGATTAAGTAGAAGACTTGGTGAAAGCTGCTTTTTCGTAGAGAAATAAATTTAAAAGCCAAACTGTTTATCATTGAAAAATAGTAAAATGAGGCTTTAACAAAAATATAAAATCTTAGTCTGATTTGTGAGCTATAGATTATCCAGTGTTGTTATGAACCGATTAAACCTTTTAATTAGTATAATGTTGTTATGGAAAGCAAATAAACTTAACTTTTTCTGTACCAAAGCATGGTAAAGGTTGATTTCACATTGAACTACAGGTTCTTCTGGCCCCCCGCTGAAGATCTATCCTGAAAATTGTGTTTAAGTGAATATTCTGTTAGAGGAAATTTGTTGTTTCTGTTTATCAAGATGATTGCAACACCTTTGAAACATCCAGGAATTCACTTGTCTTCAGAGACATCTTCTCAGAGGAGAAATATGCCCATGCATGCAGTCTTTTTTGACAACATTCCTTCAGGCACACTTACTCCTGTAAAAGATTTGGCGAAATATCAGAAGTCCTCTTTAAAATGTAATGACCATAAAAAGAGTCAGTTCCTAGAAATAACAGTTTTTAATAATAAAAATATATTTCAATCTACCATGCTAGCTGAGGCTACCACCTCTAACAGTTCTCTTGATATCAGTGCTATAAAGCCCAACAAGGATGGATTAAAAAATAAAGCAAGCTATGAATCACCAGGAAAAATATTTCAAAGAATGAAAGAAAAAGTACTACGTAACAAGCAAGAACAAGCATCAAGAAACAGTTTGTTGGAACCACCAAAAAATGAAAGTAATAAAATTTTCACTCCTAACGGAGCTGAGGAAGGAGTATTACAGCATACCTACCTCTGTGAAGAAAAGGAAAACAACAAATCATTCCAGCCGGAAGACAGTTCACTAAGAGGTTAGTTTTATTACGTGTTGGTTTGAAAAGTGTTTATTGTGTCTGATACTGTTTTAGGCACTCGGGCAGGATACAGCAGTGAACAAAATGAACAAAAATCTCTGCCCTCATGAAGCTAGCTTACATTCAGTTGCTGGGAGACAGATCAAATAAGTATTTTTTAGGATATAATAGAAGAAAAATGCTCTGGAAAGAAAAAGAGGAAGCATGATGGGGAGAGTTGGAGGAGGTTGTAATTTTCAATGGGGTGGTCAATGTTTCAATAAGGTGGCATTTGAGCCAAAAATTGAAGGAGGCACTAGATACAGATATATTGGGGACTGAATGGGGAAGGATGATCCTTCAGCTGGTACAAATGCCCTGAAATAGAAGTATGTGGACTAGCTATGAGATTATCATGGAGTGAGTGGACAGAGCTGGGAAGGAGCAGATAAATAGAGGGTCAGATAATGCAGGGCCTTACAGTTGAATGTTAGAGTTTGGGCTTTTATTGTGAACAAATTAAGGAGCCACTGGAGAGTTTTGAGCAGAGGAATGACACGATCTGACTTACATTTTAAAATTTGAAATAGTTAATGAAGTAATTCAGTTGAGAGAGGGTGTTGGCTTGGTCAGGTGGTAGCAGTGAAGAGAATAAGGAGTGGCTGAATTCCAGATATATTTTGAAGGAAGAGCCAATAGCATTAGCTTAGAGATTAGATGTGGAATATAAGAGGTAAAAAGGGTGATTTGTTTGTTTGGTTTTGGTTTTTTTTGCTTGAGCAACTGGAATGATTTAACTGAGGTGGGGCAGACAGGTGGAGTGAGGTTGGGGGCCCAGCAGTTATGTTTGTTGTCATGTCAATTTTGATATGTCTGTTAAAAATTGAAGTGTAGTTGTGAATTAGACTTTTGAAAAAAATTAGTTGGAATTTAGGGAAGTGGTCCAGATGTGAAAAATACGTTTGAGAGTCATTAGCACCTAAATGGTATTTAAAGCTATGAGATTAGATGGGATCATCAGGGAGTAAGTGTACACAGAAAAAACATTCAAAGATGAGTCCTGGGGCACCCTGAAATTTAGAAGTTAGAAGAGTAGGAAGTACTGAAGGCCACTGAGAAGATGAGGAAGAAGAAAAACCCAAGAAAACAAAATGCTTTTGAGGAAGTTGTCATTAGTTGTGTCTAATGCTGCTAATCAGTCAAGAAAGATGAAGGCTGAGATTTGACTATTCGATTTAGCAACGTGGAAATCATTGATGACTGATGTGGGCAGTTTTGGTGGAGTGATAGGAGCAAAAACGTGATTCAAGAGGATTCAAGAGAGAGTGTGAGGAGAGAAATTGATGATGGTGAACATAGACAGCTCTATTTTTTTTTTTTTTTTTTTTTTTTGCGGCATGCGGGCCTCTCACTGCTGTGGCCTCTCCCACCGCGGAGCACAGGCTCCAGACGCGCAGACCCAGCGGTCATGGCCCACGGGCCCAGCCACTCCGCGGCACATGGGATCCTCCCAACCGGGGCACGAACCCATGTCCCCTGCATCCGCAGGCGGACTCTCAACCACTGCACCACCAGGGAAGCCCTAGACAGCTCTTTTTGAGGGGAGCAGAGAAATATGGGAAATATGGTTTAGGAAGATCTTGTTGTTTTTATTGATTAGTGAAATAACATCATCTTGGTGTGCTTTTGGGAATGATCTACTAGGGAAGGAAAAACTGAGATTTGTAGTATGATATTCTTGAGTAGTTGAGAGGGAATAGAATCTAAAAGTGGATGTTTGGCCTTCGCTAGGAACATAAACAACATCAAACAGGAAGGCAGGCAGTGTTATGTGACTTCAGAAATAATCTGAAATAGGAAATCAAGTCATCAGTTGAGAGCGAGAATGGGAAGCAGGTATTGAAGTTTGAGGAGGTTTGAATAGTGTAGGAGAGCAAAAGAGTAAATGGCCTAGGCCTGATTTCCTGGGCAATGTTAAGGACTTACTTGAGATTTGTGGGCATGAATTTAGGTAGGACCAATCAGTATGGTTGTGAGTTTTCCTCTAGCTGCATAGCTGCTGGTGGAGAATAGGAAGGGGGTTGGATTTTATCAGGACTGTAATTTTGCCAAATACAGGCATCCTCGTTTTATTGCAGTTCACTTTATTGCTCTTCACAGATATTGCGGTTTTTATAAATTGAAGGTTTGTGGCAATTCTGTGTTGTCAGAAAATGGTTACCATTTTTTAACAGTAAAGTTGCTATAAAAAAGAAATTGCGTTTTTAGCAATAATTGTTTAAGGTATGTACATTTTTTCTTAGACATAAGACTTGCATTCTTAATAGACTACAATATAATATAAATATAACTTTTATATGCATTGGGAAATAAAAAATTCACATGACTCACTTTATTGTGATACTCACTTTATTGCAGTGGTCTGGAACTCAACCCACAATATTTCCGAGGTGTGCCTGTAGGATGATGTGAAAAAAGGACAAAGGAGTTGGTGTGTGTGTGCAAGGGGGTGGTCACAATTGGCCATGAAATTTAAGTTGGTTAGACAGAGAAAAAAAGACCTGAAGGAGGTGAAGAAGTGTGAAGAAGTGTAGGTCTTGTTGGGATAGTCAGTGAATTTGAGAGAATGATCTGGAAAGATATAAGGTGATCAGAAATTGGGACACTTGAAATTGAGATTTTAATGAGTTGCAATAATTGATAAAGATACTTTACATGCATTATTTCTTTTGATTCTAACACTATGGTTATATGCTTATTTAATAGTCTTGGAGATGGAGCTTTTAAATATGTCACATCTGCTCTGTGTCTCACAGGTAATAAGTGATGGGCTGAGAATTAAATACAGGTATCTATTAGAAAGCCCATGCTCTTAACTACTACACAATAGATTGTGGGTATATTGTTGCATTTCAAAGACAGTGATTATTTTGACACAAAAAGCAGAGTTTTCTAAGGGAGTTTAGGATAGAGGTGGGGGAGTATACAAAATAATCTCATACAGTCTAGGAGAAAAGGGAGAAGCAAATGAAATAATGTATATTAAAGCATGTTTTATATGTAAAGTGGAATTAGAGAGAAGTAACTGACTACTTTGAGAATCTGATGAATCTTTCCCCAGAAAATGCACATATATACAAACACAGATTTTGTATATAATTTCAGAGATCTTTTGGAGAGTCTCTGCATGGATCCTTGGACTCTCAAATAAATGGCCCAAGTTCTATATAGCATGTTATATTTGATTGAATTACCTACTCATCTTTACTACATTGCCTTGTTATTTCTAGTAGAATGAATTAAAGAAATAGAAACTTATCCTTCTTTTATGACACATCATTATAATAAAATCTTTATATTAAGGTTTCTAAGGCTAAAGCGGCATACTTATTAAAGTATAATCACTACCAGTTTTTTCAAGTATAATATTTAAAATTAAACATATAAAATAATTCAGTTTTTCCTTCTCTGGTACAAATTAAGTTGATTACCTTCCCCTTTTTGTGTGAAAGAAATTCATTTCTGTATTCAAGAAACAAAACTAACCATCTAGGATGTAAAGCAGAATAAAATGTAAGTAATACTATTAGTTCCTATTTTTCTAGTTGATAAGCCTACCAGATTTGTGCCTTTGAAGACCTGCTAAAGAGATATCAAAGAAATATATATTATGATTTAGTCTGCTACTGAATCTCAACATGTTGATTTTTAAAGTATAAGTTACAACTTTTCAACTGTTCTTCCACATTTTGGAAATTTCCAGGAACCAGAAGCAAAATCAGAATTTTCAAGGCTGGATGGCACTTCATATATAACCTTAACACTGATTTGTGGCAGAAATAGAATGTTATTCCAGATGTCTAGGCTTCTGAGTTCAGTAGTATACTTTTGTCTAGAGTTGGCAAGTAATGTGGAGAAGTTTAAAAAAAATTCTTTCTCAGCAATGTAGGTATAGAGAATCTGTTGAAGGCATGAGACAATAATAAAGGGAAAAAACTTAATGTAACTGTCATATATTCAATAAGTATACACTATTGGTCGGATCATTACTGAACCTAAATCTATTCCAAGATTTTTTTAAGGCATTTTTTTCTTCTTAGTGACTAATACAACTCAACTTCTTTCTTTAAAAAAAAAAACAAAAATCGCAGCCTCAGTCCAAGAAGTTCCTTCAGAATCATCAAATAATATTTTCCTGTCAGTCAAGCAAAAGATTCAGTATCAGCAGGAAAAGAAGGCACCTCTGTGCAATTTAACTTATGGTAAAGTGCTTTTTGCTTTGTTTTGTTTGTTTTTAGTTTGTTATTTCAATGTATGGCTAAATGTTCTAGATAATTATTTCCCCTGTGTAGGCAGCAAGTATTGACTGTGGATAAAAGATTGAGTTGTAAAAGCCAGCGGCACTCAGAGAAAAACTGGGCTGGAGGGTGGAACATTTCTAACCTGAAGACTTTTTAATATAAACAGTTTTACAAAACAAATGAACAAACATAACAAAACAGAAACAGACCTATAGATATACAGAACAAACTGAAAGTTGCCTGGGGAGGCGGAAATGAGTGAAATAGATGAGGTAGATCAGTAATACAGACTTCCAGTTATACAATAAATAAGTCACGGGGATTTCATGTACAGCGTAGGGAATGTGGCCAATCATATTGTAATAACTTTGCATGGCGACAGATGGTAACTAGTTATTGTGGTGATCCTATGTTGTGCATGATTTGTAATGTGTAAAAATACTGAATCCTTATGTTATATACCCTGAAACTAATATTTAAGTCAATTATACTTCAGTTTTAATTGTTCTGTTGCTCTTTTTAAATTTCATATTATCCTTCTATAAATTTTGTTTGGTTTTGTGTTTTTTTGCAGAGCTTCCAATTCTGAACCAAGAACATGAAAATGATTCAGCTGTAGGAGTCTCAAACAAGGCATTAACTAGAGCTCAGTTGGCTAGACAAGTTCTTCACTCAAAGGAGAATACAGTTGTAATCACTAAGTCCAAAAAGGACACATTTGTTTTAGAAGGCACTGATTCTACCTGTGAAAAATCCCAAAATACCACCATTGAGACTCTCTGTGTTCCTTTTAAAAATGGCAGTCAATTAATGGTTTCTGATGATAGTAAGATTACAACAGAAGGCACTTCAAAGCAGGAAATTAAGGAAGGAAATGAGAAAACAATGCCTAGAGAGACTGATCTTCCAGGTTCCATGAATGATACATGTAAAATTGTGCTTGCAACTCCAAGATTTCATATAGGAATACCTCAGAGATCAAAAAGCAATGCCTGGAAGCTTTCTCCAAGTACATGCCAAACTATTACTAATGGAGTTAATAAAAATAAGGTAAACTTTTAAAGCAGATGTATATATTTTTTTAACCCCCATCCTTCAAGAGCATGAGCTCTTTTGCTTTCTCATTAACAGTATCTTCATTTTGGGGTTTTGTTATTATTTAGTGTAGAGGCAGTGTGGCCTAGTGAAAAGAACAGTGGATTAAAAGTAAGACCTAGGCATTAACTCTTACTTTGCTCTATTACTAGTACAATCTTCAATTCCCTTTGGGGATGAACAGTGAGGTATTCTTAAATTTTTTTTTTCCTGATTCTTGGGCTTCTATTAACAGAGCAATTAAAAGAAGAGTTACAGCATCTGAAGATTTGAGTTTTTCTCTTGTAATACAGAGGGATCAATGAAAGACTTTAGACCATCAAACTATGTTATATTAGGATAAGTTCTCTGAAGGAAGTGTAATAGAAATACAAGTTCAAGCAGAAGGATACAATGTAAACTTTCCAATTGGTAAAGGTTTGAGCCTTTATTTTTAAAAGGATGATTGTAGGTATCAGACTCAGATGATATTTGAATTCTGTCTAAATTTTTTTTTAAATTTAATTTTATTTATTTTCGGCTACGTTGGGTCTTCATTGTTGTGCAAGGGCTTTCTCTAGTTGCGGTGAGCGGGGGCTACTCTTCTTTGCGGTGCACATGCTTCTTAATTGTGGTGGCTTCTTATTGCAGAGCACGGGCTCTGAGCACGCAGGCTTCAGTAGTTGGGGCACACAGGCTCAGTAGTTGTGGCTTGCGGGCTCTAGAGCACAGGCTCAGTAGTTGTGGTACATGGGCTTAGTTGCTCCGCGGCATGTGGGATCTTCCCAGACCAGGGCTCTAACCTGTGTCCCCTGCATTGGCAGGCAGATTTTTAACCACTGTGCACCAGGAAGTCCCTGTCTAAATTTTAAAGAGAGATATAACAGTTACAGTTTTGTATCTCAGTGTATTTATTGGAAATTGCATTATTTGCAAATGTTTAGACTTACGAGGAGAAGTTTTAGATGTTGTCTTAAAAGTATGAGGTGGGTTAAGTAAAAGATTTAAAGGCATCTGTTCTAAGAGACCCTACAGTATTAATTCCATTATCTCTATAGTACTGTTTACCTCAGCTACTACGCAAAGTCCAAGCCTCCCAGGTCTCTTATCTCTATACAGTTCTGTACATGCCTTAGTCTGACCCAGTCTCTCACTCATCTCTAACTCTCCCAACATTACATTGCTCTCTTGAACTCGAGTTACAGCATTAGCAAAATGTTATATTCTCAATCTTCTATGAACATTTCTTAACTTTGCTCTAACTAAAATTATGGCTGTTTCTCTTAAATGGTGGCTCTTTTTTCTCCCATATCCCATATTCTGTTGCACCTAGAGATGATATAATGTGCGTTCCTCTTGTTCCTCATTCTTGTTTCAGGTCATTTTTCCTTCCTTCTCTCTAAAACCACTCCTTCCCCCTCCCTAACTTTTGAAGCATGTGCCATAAGGCTTTACCACTCGCTCTGTCCTTTTGTAGTCATCTATAGCGCAGCTTCCTAGTCATGAGCTTGCATCCTGTTGAAGTGTTTTGACACCTGTTACTTTTTCCTCTGCTACTCCTTCTGTCGTCAACTCTTGTGACATCAATATCCATGTAGATAATCTATCCAGCCTCCTTGAATTCTTGATTTTCAGAGACCTCCCTCCCAATACCCTCAACTCTAGTCCTACCCATCCCTTGTCTTTGCCAGTCCATGCACCAGCTTCTCACTTTCAAGCTTCCCACTCTCACTATTAAATCCTGTGTGCTCAGATCATTCTACCTCTAGTACTTTTCCCCCATCCCCACCATCAATACTCCACCCCACTAAGACAACCTTCAGTTCATCAAATCTTTTCTGTCCTCATTTCTCTTACCTTACATAGAGTCCATGGTCCATCATTATAATCATTCCCTTGACTAAACTCAGTTCTGTTTATTGCTTTTCCTTCTGTCTTCCTCTGGCAAAATTGTAACCCTGGTTAAATTTTACTCTTTTTTTTTTTTTGCTATATACCTGTACCTGAGAAGTAGAAGATGACTGGAACAAAATGCACAAAAATATTGTCTAGTATCATTTTAAATTTGACAACAAACCTTAAATGGGCTCTCAGTATTGCCCATCAGTCCTGCTAGATTTCATTTGTCAATCCACCCCACACTCTGACTTTCCTAGAGGAGTTATGCCACTCTTACTCTCTCTTAAAACCTCCAAACCTTCTCTTTCCTCCTCATTCTCAGTTCATTGAGAACCTCATATTCCCATCACCAAATCTATCCGTCTGTTTGCTGCTCTATCCACATATTCTGTGTTTCCTTCTGTTAAAATGGATGAACAGTTTGTGTTCCTTTTCAAGGCCAGTTCATTTCCTCCTACCACCTAAAGGACTTTGTCCTTCTCCCCTCAATTTTTTCCTCTCTTCTGCATCATTCCCATTAGTATATAAACATGCTGAAACATGACCTGCGTTTTTTTAAAAATATGAAGAAAAAGTCTACCTTCCTTTTACTCCATATCCCACTCCAGCTACCACCCCTTTTTTTGTTTGTTACAGCAAAACACCTTGAACGAGGTATATGTATTCACAGTGATCACTTCTTATCTCATTCCCTATTGAACAAGTTCCACTTTGGACATTCATATTCACTACTCCATGAAAATTGCTTTTTTCAGGTTCACCAATGATTTCCATATCATTGAATCCAATGATTATTCTTATTCCTTATTCTGTCACTCATGGGGGAGGTTAACACAGTGAATCAGGACATCCTTCTCAAAATGTTGTACTGCTTTTTTGCTTAGGTTCTAGGAACTCTCTCCTAATTTTCTGCTACCTCACTGGGCATTCTCACTCCCCTTTGCTGCTTTGTCTTGTAACAACCTGTAAATGTTGGATTCCGTAGAATCAGTCCTAGAAACTGATTCTCTCTACACATACTCTCTAGACTATTATTATCCAGTGCCATAGCTTTAAATTCCATTTCTCTGTTGATAGCTCCCAAATGTATATCTCCAGCCCAGAACATTCTTGTAAACCCTACTCACATATGCAATTATCTGTACAGCTTCTCTATTGATACCTAATAGGCATCTCAAATTTAACATTGTGTCCCATATTGGTACATAGTAATACCATTTCACCAAATACTTAGGTAAAAATTTTAGGTTCATTTTGGACTTTTTATTCTATCTCTCTCTTTCTCTGTCTCTCTGTCTCTGTCTCTCTCTCTGTCTCATACTGTACATCTAAACCATGAAGAAATCCTGTTGTCTCTGCTGTCCTGAATATGACCACTCCTTATTGCTCAACCACTACCTCCTAGTCCAAGGCACAGTAATCTCTTGGATTACTACAGTAGCCTTATAGCCTCCCTGTTTCCACTATTGCCTCTCTCCCCTTCAGTCTGTTTTCTAAATAGAGGCCAGAATCTTTATATATAGGCCAAACTTCTACCCAGCAGCCCCTTAATAGAATATTAAATCATGTCACTCCTCTGCTCAAAATCCTCTAGTAACTTCTCACCTCAAGAGAAATCACTGGGACTTCCCTGGTGGTCCAGTGGTTAAGACTCCATAGCACTTTCACTGGCTTTGAGTGGGGAATGGGGGGGCACACGGGTTTGATCCCAGGTTGGGGAACTAAGATCCCACATGCCACGTGGCGGCCAAAAAAAAGAGAGAAAAAACACTAAACATTTACCATAGCTTATAGGACTCTACATAATTCAATCCTAGAGGTAATCCAGCCTCATCTCATCTCTCTTGCTTACTCTTTTCAAGCTACTGTGCCCTCCTTGCTACCTACTTAGGGCCTTTGTACTTGTTCCCTCTGCCTGGGAGAATTACTCCCAGATATCCATATGGCTCATCCCTTACTTCATTCAGTTCTCTGTTCCAAGACCTTCCCTGACTATCCTGTCTAAAAAAAAAATCCTCTATTTATACTTATTTTTAATATTATCACTGTCTGACATTTTATTATTTATTTGTCCATTTATTTGAATATCACCACCACCACTCTGCTTGCTTCCAGCCCCCTCACCACCACCACACATATAACACACATGTTGGCTCTAAAGAGGGTGGCCTTTTTATTCTGTTTCTGGATGAATCCCATGCCTAAACCAGTGCCTGGAGCATAGTAGAGCTCAACAAATGTTTGATGAATGAATGTTTGATTTTTTTCTTAAATAATTAATTTATTTTGGGCTGCATTGCGTCTTCGTTGCTGTGCCTGGGTGTTCTCTAGTTGCAGCAAGCAGGGGTTATTCTTCATTGCGGTGCACGGGCTTCTCATTGCAGTGGCTTCTCTTGTTACGGAGCACAGGCTCTAGGCATGCGGGCTACAGTAGTTGTGGCTCCTGGGCTCTAGAGTGCAGGCTCAGTAGTCGTGGTGCCCGGGCTTAGTTGCTCCACAGCATGTGGGATCTTCCTGGACAGGGGATCAAACCCATGTTCCCTGCATTGACAGGCGGATTCTTAACTGCTGCGACACCAGGGAAGTTCTGATTTTTTCTTTTTTTTTTTTTTTAACAACATAGTTTGTTTTGTTTTTTGTTTTTTATTTTATTTTGGCTGCATGGAGTCTTAGTTGCAGCATGTGGGATCTTTAGTTGCTGCGTGAGGACTTCTTAGTTGCAGCACGCAGACTCTTAGTTGCAGCATGCATGCGGGATCTAGTTCCCCAACCAGGGGTAGAACCCAGGCCCCCTGCGTTGGGAGCACAGAGTCTTACTCACTGTACCACCAGGAAAGTCCCTTGGTATTTCATGTAAGCAGTATGATACAGGATCGTGGAGCCAAAATTCCTAGATTTGTAACCCATCTGTGATACCAACTAGCTCTGTGTGATATGGACAAGTTATTGAACTATACTTTACAGAGTTTCTTTATCTATGAAATGAAGATAATAGTACCTGCCTCCTAGTGTTATGAGAATAACATGAGTCAATGTATCTTAGATGCTTGGAACACTGCCTACTGTTAGCTTTTATTGTTAATACCATCTCCATCTGACAGATTCTTTGATATATCTTATAGTTCCAAATGCAGAAGTAGGGAAAAAAAAAGAAATTTTATTGCCTCTTTCCCAAGGTCCTACCTGTAATTTTTTAAATGAATACCCTTCCATTTTAGTTTACTGACTCAGCATAAAACTACCACAGAGGGCTTCCCTCGTGGCACAGTGGTTGAGAGTCCACATGCCGATGCAGGGGACATGGGTTCGTGCCTTGGTCCAGGAGGATCCCACATGCTGCAGAGCGGCTGGGCCCGTGAGCCATGGCCGCTGAGCCTGTGCGTCTGGAGCCTGTGCTCCGCAACGGGAGAGGCCACAGCAGTGAGAGGCCCACGTACCTCAAAAACAAACAAACAAACAAACAAAAAAAACTACCACAGAATAATTTGTCTTTATATGTAAGTTTATAATTTTATATATAAAATGGCGACTCAAAGTATGACTTTTATGGATGTATTTCTCATCAGAAATAGTTCATTATTAGATTGTTACACAATATACGCAATAATTTCATAACACAGTTGTTCACAGAAATCTTCCTTTACAGTAATGTAGGATTTTACTTGTTCTAAAATAAAGAATTCTCTGAGCTGTTCAGATGTTTGTTTTGGAATAGAATACTAAATATAGATTACTAGCAGTCACCTTTTTAGGAAATTTAATGCAACTCCAAATCAACTTTGCAAAAAAAAACATGCTCTAATTATATAAGGGTAAGAGTGATGGTGAAATGTATATTACACAGCTGTTTTTTCCTCCAAGTTATTGGGTCTTTTGTGAGTTTTGGTATTTTAATGGATACCTTAGGATTGTAGGTGTTTTTTTTTTCCCTAGTGGTTAAGGGTATTTGACATAAGAATATTTAAAGTATAATTGATTCTGGATTGTAGAGCAAACTCTGCAGTACAACCTCAGTTCAGTCTCTCTCCATTCATCTTTTTTTTTTAAAATTTATTTATTTATATTTTGTTTTTGGCTGCGTTGGGTCTTCGTTGCTGTGCACGGGCTTTCTCTACTTGCAGAGAGCAGGGGCTACTCTTTGCTGCAGTGCACAGGCTTCTTATTGCAGTGGCTGGCTTCTTGTTGCAGAGCACAGGCTCTAGGCTTGCGGCCTTCAGTAGTTGTGGCACTCAGGCTCAGTAGTTGTGGCTCACGGGCTCTAGAGCAAAGGCTCAGTAGTTGTGGCTTATTTGCTCCGTGGCATGTGGGATCTTCCCGGACCAGGGCTTGAACCCACATCCCCATCCTGGCAGGCAGATTCTTAACCACTGTGCCACCAGGGAAGTCCTCCATTCATCTTTTGTTCAATTATGTAGAAGAGTTTTTACCTTATTGCTGTTTAAAATAGAATGTGGGGCTTCCCTGGTGGCGCAGTGGTTGAGAATCCGCCTGCCGATGCAGGAGACGCGGGTTCGTGCCCCGGTCTGGGAGGATCCCGCGTGCCGCGGAGCGGCTGGGCCCGTGAGCCGTGGCCGCTGGGCCTGTGCGTCCGGAGCCTGTGCTCCGCAACGGGAGAGGCCACAACAGTGAGAGGCCCGCATACCGCAAAAAAATAAAAAAATAAAAAAAATAAAAAAATTAAAAAAAATAAAATAGAATGTGATTCTTACGTAGATGAACACTAAGGACTCATTTGGATTACTCATACAAGTTTTTTCTTTTAATGTAAATGGATTTTGTAATGCAAATGCTACAAGTAATACAAAATATAACATACTTCATTTTATGCTTAATTAGGTAGTCCAGCTACAGGAATGGATGATTAAAGTCATCAATGATAACACTGCTATATGTGTAGAAGGAAAATTGATGTAAGTGTAACTTTTCAGTATTCTTTTAATAAAATTTGTGATAAGATACTTGTGTGTAAGAGCTTAAAAGGAGATGCATGACAAATTGCATCTTGGTACAAAACAAAGACTTTCTAATGAGGTTACAAACTGATGGCAGTGAAGTAAAATGAGTATGACCATTGTGATTGTAACCAGCTTTCTTGCTTTTGTCTGTTAACTCAAATTATTTTTAAAATAGTGACAGCTCAAATTTGTGTGCACAGTGCTTTATTTTTTTCAGAGGTTCTAATAAGTGAACTGGTATTATCTGCTTAATTATATGATTAGTTAATACTTACTACATGCATTTCAGTCCAGATTCTCACATCTAAATTGGGACAACCAGATATAAATTACTGATCCAGAAAAGAAATCAAAATATATAACACTTTGCCATACAGCTACATATTAAGTAATCATTGGCACTTTCTGGTTCTCCCTAAAGCGAAAGCATCATATGGTAAGTGGGCTTTGCCTAGTTCTGCTTCTCTATTAGCACAATTTCCTATTCTTCAAAACCAATTTTCTTAGTAGTTAAAAAAAATTGTAATAAAAGGTTGTAATAAAACAATACAGTGTATCACTGTTCAAGATACTTACCTGCAAGTTTATAAGTTAAGTGTATAAAATCTGTCTTGCTCACTTTCTGCCTGCCTTGCACCCATTTCCTTAATATCCAGAGGCAGCATTGATTGCCTTTGTTGGAATCCCATTACTGCTCTTTACTGGTTATATGAGTTGGGCAAATTACTTATCCTCTTTCAGTCTCATTTTCTTCATTTGCATGATGACAATAATAGTATGACCTACCTTTTGGGTTATTTTGAGGATTAAATGAGTTAATATTTATAAGACTTTGAGAACAGTACTTTTAGAGTACTATTTAAATATTTGCTAAATAAAATAAAGATAGAAAGAACAGAAGACGAGAATATTGTGTTAAAGTATAATGTATGAATTTAATTACATTTGACCAAACTAAAGAACTTACCTTTCTTATTTATTACATTTATATTTAGAATGTTTCTTTTTTTTTTTTATTTTTTATTTTTGGGCACGTGGGCCTCCCAGTGTTGTGGCCTCTCCTGTTGCGGAGCACAGGCTCTGGACATGCAGGCTCAGCAGCCATGGCTCATGGGCCTAGCCGCTCTGCGGCATGTGGGATCTTCCTGGACCTGGGCATGAACCCATGTCCCCTGCATTGGCAGGTGGACTCCCAACCACTGCGCCACGAGGGAAGCCCTAGAGTGTTTCTTATTAGTTATCTAATGAATCAAAGAATGTTCAACATTTATCTAAAACATCTTCATACTTTGTTTTTTCTATTTTATATTTATTCTTAGTTTCACATAAGGAAGTATGAAGAGTAGATTTGTGGGTCAGTGATTTGATACTGCAGTTTGTCTTTTCCCAATTTGAACCTCTTTTTGGTACTTTGCAAAGAGGAAGGTAAAGACATTTGGCTATATAGTGAGAGGAAAAAATACAAGATTAGAATAATCCAAACCATATAACTATGTGAAAGCTAACACAGTATAGCCCCTGAGGAGAGGTACAGGGAAATCATCCTTTGGAAGCTGAACATCAGTTGTTAGCACCAGATGGAGAAGGCTCTGCTTTCTTGCTAATGATATATTTTATACTAGGGGTATAGTTTGGCCACAATACAGTTTCTTGGTACTCTGAGGATCACATTAGCCAAGAGGTTGAGTTCTGTTGCAATGTTTGGGCCTCAAATGTTTTGTAATTAGATTACTAGTATTATAGCTGGAGGGCAAATTTATTACTTTCTGTTATAAATTTACATGCTTATATATGTACATTGTGACTCTTGGTAAAATGTGAATGTTTTGGTTTTAACTAAGCTATTTTTTCTCCTAGAGACATCACTAACATATATTGGCACAGTAATGCAATTATAGAACGGATTAAGCACAACGAACTTAGGACTTTATCAGGCAACATTTATATATTAAAAGGAATGATAGACCAGATTTCCATGAAAGAAGCAGGTAAAAACTGTCATTACTAATTGATGAATTAGTTTACTAAGTGAAACAATTAACCATATATCTAACAGTGATATACACTGTTTTGCTTTTTACTAGGTGTTTTAAAATTATATATCAAAACTAAAAATTAAAATTGCCAACATGATGTAAAACTGTTATATGTTGATCCTTTCTTGGTTTAATCACTCTTATTGACAGTTTAAGTCCAGTGATTTAAAAAACATTCAAGTGAAATGTTCCTTGTTTGTGAGGAATTGTAAGAATAAATTATAAGAATATAATTTAGCTCCCCAATTTCTCTCTTTGTTGAACCTGCCTGGCACAACCCCAGCCCTGATACAATCTAATTTTCTGCCTGTGCCTTGTACACAGCTAAAGTGACTGAAGAAGAACACATCTGAGTAGTCCACCTTAAATTTATGATTACCAGCAACAAGCTGTGATCACTTAGTGCCCCTTGGTATTCTACCACAGCTCCCTAATCCATTCACTCTCCCATTGTCTTTGATAACTATTTCATATTTTTACACATCTCCTACCTCCCTATCTCATCTGTGGGGGTAGGGGAGCAGGAAGAGGACTTGAGCAATAGGAACAATCAAAAGAAAACTTCTCTGTCACATTTGCTCACCTGCTTATGTCTGTACCTGCTTTTATTGTGGACAAACTTTCCATGTTCCTGTCTGTGTCCACCTATTTATGCTTCAGCTCCTATCCTCTTTTATTCAAGGATATTACTCCAGTGAAATCAGGGTTGTTAGAATGCATTTGTATTTAAGAGAACATCAACTTAAAATAATTTTATATATATATATATATATATATATATATATATATATATATATACACACACACGCTATATATAAACCTCATGGTAACCACAAACCAAAAATCTATAATAGATATACAAAAAAAGAGAAAGGAATCCAAATATAACACTAAAGATAGCCATCAAAAGAAGAAAGGAACAAAAAACTATAAACACAACCAGAAAAACTGCTAACACAACCAGAAAACAATTAACAAAATGGCAGTAACTACTTTAAATGTCACTTTAAGTGCATTAAAGGCACTTAAAGTGTCACTTTAATTGGACTAAATGGTCCCAGTCAAAAGACATAGAATGGCTGAATGGATAGAAACACAAGACCCATATATATGCTGCCTACAAGAGACTCACTTCAGATCTAAAGACACATGCAGATAGAAAGTAAGGGGATGGAAAAAGGTATTCCATGCAAATGGAAATGAAAAGAAAGCCAAGTTAGCGATACTTACATCAGACAAAACAATTCAAAACAAAGATTGTAACAACACAAAAAAGGACATTACATAATGGTAAAGGGAACAATCCCAAAAAAAGATATAACAATTGTAAATATATATGCACCCAACATAGGAATACCTAAATGCATAAAGAACAAAGCTAGAGGCACCACACTCCCTGACTTCAAACTATACTACTAAGCTACAGTAATCATGACAGTATGATACTGGCACCAAAACAGCCACATAGATCAACTAAACAGATTAGAGGCCCCAGAAATGAACCCATGCTTATTTGGTCAATTAATTTATGACAAAGGAGGTAAGAATATAATGGGGAAATGACAGCCTCTTAAATAAATGATGCTGGGAAAACTGGATAGCTACATGCAAATGAATCAAACTAGACTACTTTCTCATACCATGTACAAAAATAAACCCCAAATGGATTAAAGACTTAAATGTAAGACCTGAAACCATAAAACTCCTAGAAGAAAACACAGGCAGTAAACTCGTTGACATATGCCTTAGTATTTTTCTGGATCTGTCTCCTCAGGCAAGGGCAACAAAAGCAAAAAATAAACAAATGGGACTACGTAAAACTTCCGTACAGCAAAAGAAACTGTCAACAAAATAAGGCAACCTACTGAATAGGAGGAGATATTTGCAACTATATTACTGATAAGGGATTAATACCCAAAATATACAAAGAACTCATACAGCCCAATATCATAAAAAGAAACAACCCTATTAAAAAGTGGGCAGAGAATAAATATTTTCCCAAAAAAGACATACAGACGGCCAACAGATATGAAAAGATGCTTAACATCACTAATCATCAGGGAAATGCTAATCAAAACTGTAATGCGATATCACCTCATGCCTGTGAGAATGGCTATTATCCAAAAGACAAGAAATAACATGTGTTGGTGAGGATGTGGAGAAAAGGGAACCCTGATGCAGTGTTGTTGGGAAAGAAAATTCCTTACAGCCACTAGGAAAAACAGTATGGGAGTTCCTCAAAAAATTAAAAGTATAACTACCATATGATCCAGCAATCCAGTTCTGGGTATTTTTCCAAAGAAAACAAAAGCGCTAGTTGAAGAAACAAATGCACCCCTATGTTCATTGCAGCATTATTTACAATAGCCAAGATACAGAAACAACTTAAGTGTCCATAGATGGATGAGTGGATAAAGAAGATGTGGTGGAATTCCCTGGTGGCACAGTGGCTAAGAATCCGCCTGCCAGTGCAGGGGACACAGGTTCAAGCCCTGGTCCGGGAAGATCCCACATGCTGCAGAGCAACTAAGCCCATGTACTACAACTACTGAGCGTACACTTTAGAGCCTGCGAGCCACAACTACTGAGCCCACGTGCCACAACTACTGAAGCCCACGTGCCTAGAGCCCGTGTTCTGCAACGAGAAGCCACTGCAATGAAAAGCCCACCTGCCACAACAAAGAGTAGCCTCCGCTCGCTGCAACTAGAGAAAGCCCATGTGCAGCAATGAAGATCCAATGCAGCCAAAAATAAATAAATAAAATTAATAAATTCATTTTTAAAAAAAGATGTGGGGTGTATATATATATGTATATATATATATGTCTATATATATACACACAAAAGAATATTTTTCAGCCATAAAAAATAATGAAGTCTTGCTATTGTGACAACATGGCTGGACCTAGAAGGTATTAAATTTTAAGTGCAATAAATCAGAGAAAGACAAATAACATATGATTTCACTTGTATGTGTAATCTAAAAAATAAATGAACAAACAGAAACAGACTCATAGATAAAGAGAACAGATGCTTGCCAGAAGGGAGGGAGGTCAGGGAATGAGTGAAATAGGTAAGGGAGGTTAAAAGATACAAACTTCCAGTTACAAAATGAGTCACAGTGATGAAATGTACAGCATGGGGAAAGGACATGTAATCACAGTATTCTAATAGGTTCTGCAGTGGACAATATTCACGTTGTTATAATGATGCAAACAATCTTTGGTATAATTAAAATTATTGTAAAAAATGTGGGGAGAGGGTGAGGAAGGAGAGGTGCAGATGCTAAATCATCTCATAACATTTATAAATTTTAAAATTGCTTTTTTCTTTTTATTGTATCTATATGAGATGCTAAATGTTAACTAAACCTATTGTGGCAATCATTTGACAATATGTAAATCAAACCATCATACTGTACACCTTAAGTTTATACTGTAAAGTATGTCAATTATTTCTCAATAAAACTGTGAGGGGGGCCCTCTTTTAACCACACTTCTTTCAGCCACTGTTGCTCTCATTTACAGCAAAACAGCTCAGATGATGTTATACTTAGATCTAATTCCTCTTGAATTCTTTCTCATTTTTTTCTTGAATTCTCTTTAATCACGCATTAATCCTCAATTCTTCACCAAAACAGCCCTTATCAAAGTCACTGGTGGCCCCCACATTGCTAAATCCAGTGTACACTTGACACAGTTAATCACACCTACCTTCTTGAAACACTTTCTTTACTTGGCTTCTGGAATACTATATTTTCATGCTGCCTCATTCCCTGTTCCTTCTTAGCTTCTTTGCTTATTTTTCTCTTTCTTCTTTGCCTCTAAATGATGGGATAGACTATGGCTCTTTCTATACTCAGTGCTGTGCTGATTTCTTTTAGGCTTAAATCTCATTCATATTTTGACAAATGCCAAATTTTATCTGTAACAAAGAATAGTCCCTGAGCCACTCAACTCATTTTCTGTCTGCTTATTTGACATCTCCACTAGGATGTCTACAGGTGTCTCAGAGTTAATATGTCTAAAACCTGGTCTTCTCCCTTAAATCTGTATAGGCTACAGTCTTCCCCTCTTTCCATGGTTCTAGTGGCTAGCCAACTCCTAGGAGACACCCTTAAATCCTCAGTTTCTCTCACACTCCCATCTAGTACATCAGTACATCCTACTGGCATTATCTCTATGATATATCCAGAACCCAGGCTTCTGCTGCACCGCTGTGGTCTGGACTTTCCTCATCTTTTGTCTGAATCATTGCTGTAACCTCCTAACTGGTGTCATTGTTTCTCCCTATGTACTTCCACAGATTGTTCTCAAAATAGCTAATTCAGTCCTGTTAAAGTAAGTCAAATTCTGTGACTCCTCCACTCAGAATTTTTTTATAGCTTCCCATTTCACCCAAAGTAAAACACTCGGTTTATAAAATGACCCCAAGGCTTTATAATCTCCCCCAACTACCTCTGTTACCTATCTGAGTAGCCTCTCCTCACTCCAACTACACTGATGTCTTTGTCATTCTGCAAACAAGCCAGGCACACTCTTGCCTCATACCCTTTCACTTTGTTCCCTCTGCTTCCACTGCTTTAACCCTATATTGCCACATTGCTCACTCCTTCATGTCCTTCAGGGCTTTACTCAAATGATGCTATTTCTGTGAGAATGTCTCTGTCCTTTATTGAAAAGCTGCCTGCTGCCTTTCTCCTCCTCTAGAATGAACACACTGGTATCCCTATTCCCCTTAACTGCATAATTTTCTCCATAGCATCGATGACCATCTAACAAACGAGATGTTTTACTTATTGGTTTGCCTTCTGTTTAGAAGCCAGTTTTCATGAAGGCAGGGATTTTTGTTTGTTTCGTTAACTGCTGAATCCTCAGTATCTATGACAGTGCCTGGCATATAGTAAGCAATAAGTATATATTTTTAAATTATTTAATGAATTAATGACATCACTTTAAAATCTAGACTTTCAGGTAATTTTTGTTTGTTTATCATTAAATAGGTTACCCAAATTATCTCATAAGGAAATTTATGTTTGGATTTCCAGAAAAATGGAAAGAGTACATTGATAATTTTTTAGAACAGTTAAGGTAAAGTACCTTTGAACTTTTTAAAAAACAACTTTATTGATATATAATTTACATTTGATAAACTGTATCTTTTAGGAATAAAATTTGATGAGCTTTTACAAATGTATATTCTCATGTAACCAATGTAAAGTGGTTTTAATTTGTATTTTTGGAAATGCCAGTGTTGAAGCTGTCTTTGATCATAGACTTTCAGAAGGCAGTAACAGTTTACTAGAACTTCTGTCACATGGAATAAATCTAAAAGGAAAATAAAACCTTTGATGTATTTCAAGGAGTCATCACAGTCACTTACCCTTTAAGAGGCATGTAGCTGTTAAACATGAGTCTGAAGTTCTTGATCTTTTTTTTTTTAAATAATTTTATTTTATTTGGCCACGGGATCTTAGTTCCCTGACCAGGGATCGAACCCATGTACCCTGCATTGGAGCGTGGAGTCATAACCACTGGACCTCCAGGGAAGTCTGGTCCTTTTTTAATTCATTCATTCCCTCAGTAGTTACTAAGTGTCATTTGCTTAGCAGACACTCTATCAGCCTTGGGAAAACAAAGAAGAATTTGATTAAATTTTTTTTTTTTGCTTTGTACTCTTTTTCTTTTTACTTTTGGCTGTGCTGGGTCTTCGTCGCTGCACACGGGCTTTCTCTAGTTGCAGGGAGCGGGGGCTACTCTTCATTGAGGTGCGCAGGCTTCTCATTGTGGTGGCTTCTCTAGTTGCAGAGCACAGGCTCTAGGCATGTGGGCTTCAGTAGTTGCAGCACATGGGCTCAGTAGTTGCAGCATGCGGGCCCTAGAGTGCACGGGCTTCAGTAGTTTTGGCCCGCAGGCTCAGTAGTTGCAGCTTGTGGGCTCAGTAGTTATGCACGGACTTAGTTGCTCCGCGGCATGTGGGAACTTTCCAGACCAGGGATCGAACCTGTGTCCCTTGCCTTGGCAGGTGGATTCTTAACCATTGGACCACGAGGGAAGTCTGAATTTGATTAATTCTTGCCCTTAAAAACTCATAAGGGATAGGTTGTGTAAGTTGACTAATCATGTCACAATGTAATAAGGTATAACAGGGGCTGGCAATTTTTTTCTGTAAAGGGGCAGATAGTATTTTCATGGGTATGCTGCCTCTATCACAGCTACTCGACTGGGCCTTTGTAGTGGAAAAGCAACATAGATAGTACTGAAAAGAATGAATGTGGCTGTGTTTCAATAAACTTTACAAGAACAGACAACTGGCAGAATTTGTCCTGTAATTTTCTTACAATATCAGCTTAAGTGGGAAATACAAGAGCATAGATAAGAAGAACTTAAGAGGTCATTAAGATGTTATACTTAAGTTGTTTGTGGGAGGAAAAGGGTAGAAGCCATGAAAGCTTAAATAATGTAAGATTAAAGGTAATCTGCTGGGGAAAAAAGCTTTATCTGAGGGAGTTTCATTTATTTATTTATGGGTTTAGTTTTTTGTTTTTTGAGAACCAATATTAGAGGAAAAATACTATACTTGTTTTTAGGTCTTGTGAAAAGAAAGAAGGAAAGGCCAGACAAAAACAGAAAACTAAAAGAGTTGTTCCTGACATTCGAAAATCAATGAAAAATGATGCAAGGGAAAAAAAAACAGATGTCCTCCAAAGAGCCACTGCCACTTATGACCTTGATTGTGATCATTTGGGTATGTTTGCTCTTTTCTTCTCTGTTGGTATAGTGGTAAAGTTTTACCTGAGCTCCACACTGTTTAATTGTTTACAATGAATTTAGTATTGAGTTCTTGACTTATACTGCCCTAAAATTCCTGGGTTTTTTTCACTGCTTAAGAGGAGAAACTGCAATGTAGACTGCCTGTAGTCAGCATTCAGCTTACTTCATTAAATTATACCTGTTAATTAATCAGAATACCAAGAACACTGATCAACATAACAATGAAAAATGATTGTTCTTTCAGTTTTCTAGACGTAAGGTATTTAGGCTGCCAGCTTACCTCAGACCTATGTTAGATACCTATATTTTTGTACTAAATATTATTCCTGTTAATAGACAAAACCAGTTTGCTTTCATGGAGGTAATGGCATGTCTTTTTTAATGACTTGCTACGAAGGTAGCTGGCAGAACTGTTCTGTGTCAACTCTACCAAAACTATAATCTGCCTCACATCCACCCAACCCCAAGCTGGAAAAAAGTATTTACAGTCCTTTCTAGATAATATAATGGGTAAAATTCCTAGACTCTGTTGTATAAATTTATGCCAATTCTACCTTGATCTTACAATGAAGAGTTTTACAGAACTTCAAGAGTTCAGGACTGCTTCTGCCAAAAACATAGCACCATACCAGATATAAATGTACCTGTATATCACTCCCCACCCCACCATACCCTATTTCCCTGTCCCCCACCCCCATTGAAACTATGCTCATCCTTTGTAGTACAGAGAAAGGAATAAATATGTGGATGACTGCTTGCATACAGCTAGCAAAAATTCATTCCTTAACTGTTGCTCCATTTCCTTCTCAATCCTTCATTTTATCAAAAGTCATCCTATTTCTCTCGAATTAGGCATACTGCTGTTGTCATTGCTAGACCTCTTCAGTATTCTGGAGTTCTGGGGCTACAGCACCTGCTATATACTTTTTTACTCTGAAATTTAAAAGATCCCTAAAAGTATACCTAACTTTGAATTATTTATTAGTCTTCTTTAGTCTTAGGTCTTATCATCTCCCTAACCCCACTCCTTCCTTTCACTTATAGTACTGTTTTTCAGGAATTTGAGTCAAATTGTGAATATTATTGGTGAAGTATTTGAGAATACAAATGTAAAAGACTAAAGTTTGGTAATTTACATGCCAGCTGTGTCTATAGGAAAATCATTCAACAAACATTTTTAAAGCATCTTCCATGAACCTTGATCTATGTTAGCTGTTACGAACTTAGAGATGAATAAAACGAGATGCTTCTCCTTGAGAAGCTCAGTTTAGGGGAAGATATTCTGTATTCTGTTTTGGATGTATCATTTTTCCAGTGTGATTCATTAGATCATTGTTTTATGAAACTATTAAGACAGTGAGTGTCTTCTTGTCACATACATTATTTTGAGTGGTGGTATTTGATGCTGTTATTGTTTGTATTATTATCATTATCATTATACTTTCCATGGGAAAACCACTGAAATATTAAAAAACCCACATCTAGCATTAAACAACTGAGGTTATGCAAAGGTGCCAACTAATGATAATTTAAGATGATATAATTGTGTTTGTGTATTTTAATGATTTACCTAAAGTTTTGTTTATTTAGTGCTGTAATCTATATATTATAGTATTGCTCTTAAAGTACTTTATTTATGTTATTATACTTAACAGTATATTGTAAATGATTATAATATCAGCCTTCCTCACCATACTGTAATAATCTCAAGAGCAAGGAGGACCATCTATTGTGCATCTTCAAGTACAGACTTCTATGAACTTAATACCATAATTTAGCTTTGTGTAAGCGTGGATTTTCAGAATAATTTCATTGAAATCCTGCCTACCAGAATTTAAAGAACCTTTTCTCTACACATTAGCAAGTTTAAAATTTCATACTGAGTTAAATCCATCAGCTTAATAGCATTTTTTTCTATATTATTTCTTCTAGGTGAAAAGAAATGAAAGTGAGGAACATTTATAAGTGTTTAAAGAAGTAGAGAGGAAACAATACTAACACTACTAACTTCATACAGCTTAGGTTGAAGTATCCAGAATGGTCTGAATCTTTATTCAAATTATTTAATAAAATGAATAAAAATATTCAGAATAAAAAGGTTTTGTTCAAAATTAGAAAGTTCAAAGTTTTCACATTTCCAGTTGAACATTTGAATCATGTTTATATGAGGAATTAGAAGAAAACTTTTCCTTCATATTATGAAGATAACATGATTCCATTGAGAAATCATGTAGAAACTTTCTTGATTACTTTTGTCTAGTGCCACTTCTCCATGAACTATAATTTAGAGGTTTCTTTTTTCCCCAGCATTCAGTGTTACCCATCAGTCTTTCATTTTGTCATTCATCTTGTAAAATGGCATATAATATGTGTAGGTTGTTGGAGTACTTCACTGTGATGATTGGTGTGATGATTTACAATTTATATATATTTATAATTGTATAATTTAAAGTTAGAAATTAAATTAGTTTGGCTTCTGGTTTCCTAAGTTTCAAATTGGAGAGTTTCTCTCATTTTAATTTGCTTTATTTAACCAGTGACACAGTATAATAAAGATTCCCAAGTTCTGCTTTGGTTGTTAGCCCATGATGCTTCATGGAGTTTGGGGGGATTCAGCAAAAATGTATCTCTGTGACCACCACTGGGGATGCACATGGGGCCATGCAGATGGAGTTCTATGTTTTCCTAACTCTACTTAACTAGGATAGCTTCTGTTCCATATATTACATACCTAGTAAGGTTTTAGCAACCCTAGTGGTTTTCCTTATGTCTTCTTAATATTTTACTTCGAAATTTAACAAATATTTAGCATCTGCTATATATGTGAAAGACTGTACTAACTCCAGCAAAAAAAAAATCAAAAATGAAGACGAAATTCTTACCATTAAGAATTGTTTTTCAGTTGAAAGAAGAAAAGTATGTTAATTATAATGTAGGGTACATTGTCAAACATATTATTTGAAAGTATTCTGGAAATTTGAAGGAGAGCTTTCATTCAGTTGAGGGAATCAAGACAAAGTTTGTGGATAAGTGGGTTAGAAAACAGAAATAAAGCAGGTTATAGAACAGAATTGAAGCAGGTGGTAAGTGAAGGAAACTCTCCAAGTAGAGTGAATGACATTAATGAAAGTTGAGAAGCAGTGGATTAACAGACATAGAATATCATTCAGATTTGGGTACAGTGAGCGATTATAACTATATTGAAGACCAGGAAGAGGAACTGTGTACACTAAGTAGACTGTGAGACGTCATGGACAGATTGGTATAAAAATTAGTATATGTTTACAATTGAAGGGGCAGTGATCTGAACAGACCAGTGCTTCAGGAAGGTTAATTTGGAGGTAGGGTTTAAAATGGAGTTTGTGGGGAAAGAAGCAGTATGTTTTATTTGTGAAAATATTTTTTCTATATTTTGTTTGTAGCTAATTTGAAATTTTGATCTTTGGTTTTTGTCTTATGAAATTAAAGAGAGAACTGAAGAATCCAAAGTATCCATTGATATTCTAACATCAAGGGAACAGTTTTTCTCAGACGAAGAAAGAAAATATATGGCTGTTAATCAGAAGAAACCTTATATTTTAGTAACACCACTCAAATCTAAAAAAATTATAGAGCAAAAATGCATGAATTACAATCTGTCCTTTGGCACCATTAAAGCAGTAACAGATTTTGCAGTGCGCAAGCATCAAAAAGAAAGTAAATCAAACTTAAGTGAACCTACAAGTCCAATCAGCAAGCCCACAAAGACTTTAGAAAGTACATTTGAGTATAGTGTGGGTCATAAAAGTAAAAACCAGGAAGATTGTAGTGAATGTGATTTACTCACTGTCAACCAGAAAATAAAAATACCTAGTCCTAAAAAGGAACAAACAGTCACCTCTGACTTTAAGAAAAATACAAGGTTATCAAATTTGAAGAAAACTGAAAATCAAGTAACTGTGTCATTTTACAAGCATCAGTCCTCATCAGATTTGTCTAATGAAGAGAGTGAAAAAGAACAGGAATTTAGAAGGAAAGCTGGGGTTGTTAAGAAAACCAGAGCAAGAAATACCAAAGAAATAGTGGTTCACTTGAGAAAAAGCACAAGAAAAACAAGGACAATCCCAGTGATGTCTGAATCTGAAACTGAAGAGAGTGAAAATGAACTTCATATGAAACTGAAGAAAGCTAGATGTTCTGCTAAAGAAAATCTTCAGAAATCTGATATTAGCAATGAGCTTCCAGTTATTGAGACAATGGGATCTGGCAAGATGAACAGGTATTCCTTAGCATGTTTACCTGGTTTAATTCAGGATGAGGAATGGAATAAGAAAGAATTACAGAAACTTCATTGGTAAGTAGTCAGATTTGACTCTGAAATATCTAGAGTGGCCACAAAACAGTTTACAACATAAAAACTCCAATAACGGGCTGATTTAATGACTTCTATTTGTTAATATGGAAGATGTCATCCAAAAACACATGGAGAGAAATTAAAATTTATATAGAGAGTAGAGGGAGAATACAGATAACTTCTGACTAGGTTCTTTGTGGCCATCTATAGCCTACATGTGAGGAAAGTGAAAGTGACCCTCTTCATTCCTATTTAATATTTCAAGACAGTCCCCTTCCCCTCCCCCCTAAAAAAGGGTAACTGTGAGGGGACAGATGTGTTCACTAATTTGATTGTGGTAATCATTTCACAATGTATATCTATGTCAAATGATCACATGTACACTTTAAATATATACAGGGGTTTTTTGTCAATTACACCTCAGTAAAGCAGGGGTAAACCATTTCAACACAGACAAATGCAGCCCTCTCACTTAGCTTCACATTTTAAGGAATGTTTTATAAGTAAATTTACTATTATAAAACCTTACATTTGAATCCAAATTTATAGATTATTTAATACAGTCTTTCCCCCCTCATTTATGGAAGAGAAATTAGTCTCAAAAATTCAGTGACTTGTCAAAGGTTTCTTAATTAGTGCTGCTTGATAAATCAGGTATGATGAGAATTGGATTTAGCTACATAGACTTGAAAAGCAGTTTCAGTAGTGTGGTAGTTAGTATTGGAAGCTAGATCATAGTTGAGAGATGAAGAGTGAATGAGACAGTAAAGACAACCTAGATGGACAACATAAGAAATTTGGCAATGATAGGGAACAGAAGAATGCATAGTCATAGAAGACAGTGTGAAGATAAGGGAACATGTATGTATGTTTAGTTGCTTGCTTGCTTGCTTGTTTGTAAGGTGACTCATGGCAGAGTATAATGGTATGTTCTTGGAAATGATCTAGTAGAAAGAAAGGAAGATATGATTGATAAAAGAGGGAAGGATAACATAGAAACATGCCATGTTCAGTGTTCCATTCTCTTGTGTACCCCCAACTTTATAACATTTGGAATTCATTTTCAAATCTACCTTCTCTTCCTAAGGCATCTTTGTGCCATGTACTCTTCCTTTCCTGATTTCCTAAATTTTCCTTCTCTAATTTTCAGGCAGAGAAGGTTTTCTTATTCTTCAGACTTCTTGGTTTTGGCTGCTTGCTTTCTAGCAATAGTGTATTCCTCAGTGATCTTTTCATTCCAGAGTTCTACTTTTCCTTTTTGCACAGGGACTCCCAAATCTGTGCCTCTGGTCTTGAATTCTTGTACTTAGGTTTGTATTTCCCTTTGCCTGCTGGACATCTCTACATAAATCTCACCTACAGCTAACTTAATATGTCAAAAACCAATCTTATTTTCCCCTGCCTGTCCACTTTGCCTGACATTCCTGTTTCTGAATATGTAATTCTTCTAGTCAACTAGGTTTAAACTCTTTATTATTATTGATTTTTAATCTAAATTTTTTAATCTAATTTTTTTAAAAATTAAGCTACCAGCTATACTTAGGCAATATTGTGGATTCAATTCTGGACTACTGGAAGAAGGCAAATATCTCAACAAAGAAAGTCACATTAATTTTTTGGTTTCCTGGTGCATATGAAAATTATGTTTACACTATACTGTAGTCTCTTAAGTGTGCAATAGCATTATGTCAAAAACACCAGTGTATATACCTTAGTTAAAAAAATAATTTATTGCTTAAAAATGCTAATCATTTGAGCCCTCAGCAAGTTGTAATCCTTTTGCTCTTGGAGGGTCTTGCCTTGATATTGATAGCATTTTACCCACAGTAGAACTTCTTTCAAAATTGGAGTCAGTCCTCTCAAACCCTGCTGCTGCTTTATCAACTAAGTTTATGTAATATTCTAAATCCTTTGTTGTCATTTCAACAGTCTTCACAGCATCTTCACCAGGAATAGATTTCATCTCATAAAATCACTTTCTTTACTCATCCATAAGAAGCAGTTCCTCATAAGTTCAAGTTTTATCGTGAGGTTGTAGCAATTCAGCCACATCTTTAGGCTCCACTTCTAATTGTAGTTCTCCTGCTATTTCTACTACATCTGCAGTGACTTCCTCCACTGAAGTCTTTAACTCCTCCAAGTCATTCATGAGGGTTGGAATCAGCTTCTTCCAAACTCCTGTGAATGTTGATATTTTAATAGACCTCTTCCCATGAATCATGAATATTCTTAATGGCATCTTAATGGTGAATCCTTTCCAGAATTTACTTTGATCCATCAGAGGAATCACTATCTATGGCAGCTCTAGCCTTAGGAAATATATTTCTTAAATAATAAGACTTGAAAATCAAAATTACTCCTTGATTCATAAGCTGCAGAATGGATGTTATGTTAGCAGGCTGAAAACAACATAAATCTTGTACATCTCCATCAGAGCTCTCAGGTGACCAGGTACACTGTAAATGAGCAGTAATATTTTGAAAGGAATCTTTCTTTCTGAACAGTAGCTCTCCACAATGGGCTTAAAATAATTTAGTAAACCTTGTTGTAAATAGATGTGCTGACCTCCAGGCTTTGTTATTCCATTTATAGAGCACAGGTAGAGAAGATTTAGCATAATCTACCTAAGGACCCTAGAATTTTCAGAATGGTAAATAAGCATTGGCTTCAACTTCAAGTCCCCTGCTACATGAGCCTGTATCAAGAGAGTCAGCCTGTCATTTGAAGCCAACCATTGACTTTTCCTCCTTAGCTATAAAAGTCATAGATGGCATCTTCTTCCAATAGAAGACTGTTTTGTCTGCATTGAAAATCTGTTGTAGTGTAGCCACGATCATTGATGATCTTAGCTAGAGCTTTTGGATAACTTGCTGCAGCTTCTACATTAGCACTTGCTGCTTCACTTTGTACTTTTATGTTATGGAGACACTTCTTTCATTAAACCTCATGAGCCAACCTCTGCTAGCTTCAGACTTCATCTGCAGCTTCCTCACCTCTCTCACCCTTCAGAGTATTAAAGAAAGTTAGGACCTTGCTCTAGATTAGACTTTGGCTTCAAAGAATCTTGTGACTGGTTTGATCTTCTATCCAGATCGCTAAACTTTCTCCATATCAGCAATAAGGCTATTTGTTATCATTTGTGTGTTCACTAGAGTAGCACTTTTAATTTCCTCCGAGCACTTTTTCCTTTACATTCACAACCTTGCTAACTGTTTGGCACAAGAGGCCTAGCTTTCAGCCTGTGTCAGCTCTTCACATGCCTTCCTCACTAAGCTTAATCATTTCTAGCTTTTGATTTAAAGTGAGAGACCTGCAACTCTTCCTTTCACTTGAACATTTAGAGGATATTGTAGGCTTATTAATTGGCCTAATTTCAATATTCTTGCATCCTCGGAGAATAAGGAGGCTCAAGGAGAGAAAGAGAGAGACGGGAATGGCTGGTCAGTGGAGCAGTCAGAACACACACATTTATCAATTAAATTCACTGTCTTATATTCACGCAGTTCATGGCACCCCAAACAATACAGGACTAGCATCACAGCTCACATAACAAATATAATAATAATGAAAAAGTGTGAAATATTGTGAGAATTACCAAATGTGACAGAGTCATGAAGTGAGCAAATGCTGTTGGAAATATGGCACCAATAGACTTGCTCAACACAGGTTACCATAAACCTTCAGTTTGTAAAAAACACAGTAAAGCAAAGGGCAATAAAACGAGATATGCCTGTACAGCCTTTTTCTTAACACTACTCTTTCTTTCAGACCTTTATTGCCTTTTGCCTGAACTGTGGAAGTAGCCTTGTGTTTGTACTTTATTCTCTTCATCTGAGTAATCTGTTTTATACAACTCCTGATTAGTCTTTTTTTTTTTTTTTTTTTTTTTCTTGCGGTACGCAGGCCTCTCACTGTTGTGGCCTCTCCCGTTGCGGAGCACAGGCTCTGGATGCGCAGGCCCAGCAGCCATGACTCAAGGGCCCAGCCGCTCCGCGGCATGTGGGATCCTCCCGGACTGGGGCATGAACCTGTGTCCCCTGCATCGGCAGGCGAACTCTCAACCACTGCGCCACCCGGGAAGCCCCCAGATTAGTCTTAATGTATAGTTGTGGTTCTGACACATCAAAAATCTTCACTTGAATTCTTGCTCAAATTCAAATTATATAAAGATTTCTTCTGCCTTGCCTTGAGCGTAATAGTTGACCTCAGTTATCCTTTCCAGCTGTATCCCCCATTATTTCCTTTAATATAGATTGTCAACCTTTGCTGTATGTTCAGATCATGCAAGGAGATTTTTAAGTGCCTGGACTACAGAAAATGCCAGCTCCCAGTAAGATGAGTAAGCATACTCTGCTCTGTTTCTTCTATGCAGCTGTAACACCTGGACAGAATTCTTGGAACAGCTTTTTGTTGACTCAGGAAGATAAAAACAGGTTGATTGGAGGAGACTAGAATTTTAAGAACCACCAAACTGGAAGTGAATTTCCAGTTTTTCCTCTAGATATTCCCCCAAGCTAAACTCAAGGCCACGTAAGACCAGGAACGGGGCATTGAGGCAAGACAAAGAGAGTTCAAAGAGAATCCCTTCAGTTATGACTTGAACAGGAAGGGGGACTACTAACACTCAGAAACAGGAGAGGAAATCTCTCAGTTGTTTCTTTTTCTTTTCTCCTTTCTCTTATAAACCAGTACCCATACAATCCAACAGGAGCAAGCATCACAGCATCAGTTGGGGCCCACACATACCTAAAACTCTGAAAGTGCGGAACCTTCCTCTCTAGTTCGAGTAGAGGTCTCAAAAGGGTGGGGCAAACCATTTTGCAATTTTCTCTTTCTGTCCTCTGCTTGGCACTGGAGAAAGATACAATTGTATAAAGTGTGCAGCAGAGCTGGGTAACTAAAACCCCATGTTTCTGCCAGAGAATCAAAAATGGGAACCCTAGGGAACCAAAGATTGCAGAGAGGGAGGACCTAGGGAAAGCAACCCTATAAAGTTGTTTATGAACTTTTAGGCTTACCCTTGGGTTGCCCATTTGTGGATCTGATCCTAAACAGCATACCCAAGACTTTGAGAACTGAACTAAATGGTAGACCACCACGTGGTTTCCAGGCCAGCCACCCAGTGTCCAACAAGCAGTATATCCTAATAGCACTGCAAAGCTTTAAAAATGGAACAGACACTGAAATTGCAACCACAGAAGACTGACTGGAATTTATAGCTCAGGTTACAGCCAGGTTGGTTGCCTGCTAAAACAAAAATATTAATATTCTCTATAAAATATATATAAGACCCAGAGTTTTATAACTCTGGGTCTTATATATATTCAAAATGCCTAGGAAATAATCCAAAATTACTTAATGCCTAGGAAATAATCCAAAATTACTTAGCATACAAAGAACCAGGAAAATTTCAACTCTTAGGGAAAAAATAATCAACAGATGCAAATGCTGGGATGACACAGATGTTGGAATTATCTGACAAGATTCTGAAGCAGGTATATAAAAATGCTTCAGGAACTAAAAGCAAACATTCTTGAGCAGAAATTTATATTGTCTCAGCAAGAAATAGAAAATGTAAATAAGGATCAAATGGAAATTTTAGAACTGAAAAATAAGATAATCACAATTTAAAACTCATTGGATAGGCTCAATAGCAGAATGAGGTGAGATGAGAGAGGAAAGAGGCAGTCAGTATCAGGAATGGAGGAATAGGAAGACAGATGGCAACTCTGGGTAAATATAATAGACTTCTCTTGAGTTTTTGTAAATGTTTAGCGGTTTAAGGCAAATATTGCATTGCATGATGGAGTTCTTCAGTATTTATAAATGTGATACAGAAGACAAGAGAGGAAGAGGCTTATATGATGGTAAGATTTTACTTGAAGCAGTAAGATACTGATTCTAAGTTGACTGTTCAGTATGTATATAGTAAACCCCAGAGCAGCCACTAAAAAACTACACATATCTTCAAACATATAATAGATAAATTAAAATACTAAAAAAAAAAAAAAGGCAGAAAAAGGAAATAGAAAACAGGAGGAACAAAGAAAAACAATTCCATTAATTATGTTAATAATCTAAATGCACCATTTAAAAGATTGTTAGAATGAATTTAAAAACATGATCCCACTGTGTTGTATAAAGGAAACTCACTTCAAATAGGACATAGGTAAGTTAAAAGTGAAGGGATAGATACATACCATGCAAACTCAATAGATAGCCGGAGTGGCTATACTAATTCTAATCAAAGATTTCAGTATGAACAAACATCAGGGATAAAGAAGGACATTACAAAACGATAGAAGTGCCATTTCACCAGGAAGACTTAACAATCCTAAATGTGTATGCACCTGAGAACAAAACCTCAAAATACATGAATCAAAATCTGACAGAACTAAAAGGAAAGTACTGAACTGAAAAGAGTCAAATCCACAATTATAGTTGGAGACTTCAGTGTTCTTCTCTTGGTAATTGATGGCAGTAGTAGACAGATAATTAGTAAGGGTATACAAGAACTGAACAACACCATCAACCAACTGTGCTAGCTGACATTTTGGAATAGTGTACCCAACAGGGAAAAACACATTATTTCTAAGGATAGGTGGATCATTCAGTAAGAAAGAACATTTACTAGGTCATAAAACAAATCTTAATGAATTGAATATAACTGAAGTTATATAAAGGGTGTTCTCTGGCCATAATTGAATTAAACTACAAGTCAGTAAAAGAAAACAAAAAATTCCAAGTGGTTGAAAAATAAATAACACACCTATAAATAATCCATGGGTCAAAAAGGAAGTCTCAAGGGAAAATATTCTGAACTGAACAACAAAGAAAATATATCAAAATTTGCAGTGTGAGCCCAAAAGTTCATAAACAATGTTACAGTTTGGTTTTACATAGCTCATTTCTCTGCCTGATTTTCATGATACTTTCTTCATAAATGAAATTGTGGTATGATCTTATAGTGAATGGGCTACTGAGTAATAAAAGGGAAGAACTATTGATACTTGTAACCACTTGAATGAATTTCAGAGGTATTATGCTGAGTGAAAAATGCCAGCCCAAAAGGTTACATACTATATGATTCCATATATATTATGGTCTGGAGAAGACAAAACTAAAAAGAAAGAAAATGGATCAGGGATTTCCAGTGGTTATAGTGGTGGACCACAGAGGGGTAGCACTGGGAGTTGTTTTCAGTCTGATGGAACTGTTCCATCTGTTCTGTTATATATCTGTTAAGATTCATAGAACCATACCCCAAAAGACAATTTTACTTAAAATGTTTAAAAAGTGCCTAGACTGCATACTATTAAAATATTCAGATATGGCAGGTTTGGGTTATGCTTCTCTAGTTTTTTACAGCTTTGACCTGCAGCTATTTCTTTGAAATTCACTGTACTATAAATATGAACTATTTATCATTCCCTAACCATATGTAGTTCTTCCTTGTCTTCATTTCTTTGCCAATATTGTGGCCTCATTTTCACCTGTTATATTTTTATCCATCCTTCAAATTTTATCTCACATGTCACCTCCTCCCTGTAACATTTCCTTGTTATCACCTATTCCTACTTTCCACTCAGTTAGATGTAATGCCTCTTTCTTACAAACAACATAAAGCAATTCTAATGCTGACTTCAAAGCAAAATAATCACATGAGGAGCTTTTGGAAAATGCAAAGGATTGCCGCCCCAGACCTACTGTATTGAAATCTTCAGGGATAGAGTGCATGAATCTGTTTGCTTATTTTACTTGCTTGCTTGCATTTTGCTATAAGCTCCTTAAGTGATTCTTGGTTGCAGCCCACTGTTTTGTACCCCCCCCCCATCATGCTTATAACCTAGTAGGGTAAACAGATATTAGCAAATAATCCCTGTAAGAAGTTTATGACAGTATTTGTCAGGGAAATCTGACTTAGTTTAGGCAGATACTAGAACTAAGATTTGAAGGTTAAATAAGAAGTATTTAAGCCAAAGATTCATGATAAGTACGTTTTTAATTAAAACTATGTAAAAGTAGAAAGTAAGAGCATATGTAAAAATACTGAAGGCCAAAATGACTGGCATACAGAAAGTGAGGGAAGAGCAGTAGAGGATGAGAATAGACAGGCAAGGAAGAACATAGGTCATATTTCGGTTTTTATGCTTAGAAATGATGAAGTGATTTTTAAGTAGGACTGGAGTGATATGATTACATTTGCCTTTTTAAATTATCTGGGATTAACTAGAGGAGATGTGTTCATTACAGACTAATTTCTTATTAAGTGCATTAAGTATTTTTATTATGGCAAAATAGTCCTTTTAGGCAATCCTAGACTTGCATGTTAGCTATGTACACAGATAGGGAAGCTTGAGCCCCCTCCCTATAGTTCTCCACTTTAGAACACATGTGGAATGATTAATTATGCAAGAGTAGAACATTTGTTAAGTTTTCAATGCCCATAAGTATTTGTTCTCCTTTTATGCATCGAGTGAGTGGTATTCTATAGTTAGATCATATCTGTTCACAAAAGTTTATTCTTAAATTTTCAGGAATTTTACAAATTAAATGTTTCAGAATCATTATTAAAAATTAAATTATATAAACAAAAGGTTAAATTTATTAGAAACAAACTAAAACTCTAAACTCATCACTTCCTAATTATTTTACTATATTTTATTATCTGTGCCCTTGAGGTTGTTTACATGTGTCGTTATCTGTGTAGTGGAAATTCTGTATAGTTGTATGCTGTTGCACATTTCTTACTCCATGTTGGTAACTTGAAATCAGACACAATAGGAGTATTTACAATATGGAAATTGACAAACACTACAAATTAGGGCTTTTTAACCCCAGAGAACTAGTTGTTAAAAATTTACCAGCATAACACTGCATAGGTTAATTGGTGAGTTAAATAGATCTTTTCTGGCAAAACTATCAGCCTAACCACAATATATAAAATCTCTTGGAGGGGGAGGGCAGTAATATGTATACCAGGTTCTAAATACAGTAAGTCCCTTACATCCAAATCTTCAAGTTGTGAACTTTCAAAGATGCGAACATGTGTTCACATGTCCAGTCACATAAGTTAGTTCACATGTCTGGTGTATATTGCCATGTGTGCATCCTTTACAAGTAGTTGTGCTTTTGTGTGCTTTAGTGTACAGTACTGTATCATGTACAGTAGTACTGTATTGAGTACAGTAGTACAGTATCTTTATTTCAAGCCCAGGATGTCTGGAAGCAAGCGTAAAAGCAGTGGTGATGTAGCTGGTACTACTGTACTTTTCAAGGTACTTTTAGTGTAAGAGTAAAAATGTTTTATTTTTTGTGGGGTTTTTTTTTGTGTGTGTGGTACGCGGGCCTCTCACTGCTGTGGTCTCTCCCATTGCGGAGCACAGGCTCCGGACGCACAGGCTCAGTGGCCATGGCTCACGGGCCCAGCCGCTCCACAGCATGTGGGATCTACCCAGACCGGGGTACGAACCTGTGTCCCCTGCATCGGCAGGCGGATTCTCAACCGCTGCGCCACCAGGGAAGCTCCATGTGTTTGTTTTTTATGTATTATTTGTGTGAAAACTAATATAAACATATTACAGTACAGTACTATATAGCCAATTGTGTTAATTGGATACCTAGGCTAACTTTGTTGGACTTACCAACAAATTAGACTTAAAAATGCAGTCTCAGAACGGAATTCGTTCATATGTAGGGGACTTACTGTAATCATTTGCAATGAGATTTTAGAATATAACTCGTTTGTTAAATTGGGGAACTACCTTATATTGACTTAGTTTTTTTCTATTTCAATTTTCATTTCCCTCAATTAAGTATTATATCTAAAATATTGTGTTCTATAAATTATAATAGAAAGAAAGCAAGCGTAATACTTTTTAATAAGAGTTTGTAACATGGAATATATAGAAACTAGGAGCTTGTCTTCCAATATAGTTAGCACCAGTAAGATTTGTGCAGCAGTGTACAAAAGTTAGTCATGCTAGAGTCCCCCTGGAGATCTAATCACTGATTAGTTGGACTTAGGAAAAAATGTTGAAAGATTGAGCATGGTTTTTCAGGTTTAATAGGCTACAAAAAATAGAAGGCATCTACTAGATATGTACACTTACGTCTTTGTATTTTAAGCATTAGAGTAAGTTATTAAGTGGAGAGAATACTGTCTTCTTCCTAAATAGTTATCTAGAATGATTTTGATAAAATTCCTTCAGCTCAGTAATTCTCCTTGATTTAGTGGTATGCCTTCAGAAGGTTATTTTTTTGTTGAGTTGAATTTCTTGTTCTTTAACTGTTTTTGGTCTTCCATAGTGCTTTTACATCTCTTCCAAAGCACAAACCTGGTTTCTGGTCAGAGGTGGCTATGGCTGTAGGTTCTCGATCTGCTGATGAATGCCAGAGGAAATACATGGAAGATCCCCGAGGAAAAAGATCTCAGAAACATGTCACCAAGGAAAAGCCAGTCAAACCCAAAGGTAATCTTTGTAGGAAATAGTTTTTTCCTAGTTCTCAGTATCGATTTCTTTTTTTTGAATTTTATTTTATTTTATTTTTATACAGCAGGTTCTTATTAGTCATCCATTTTATACACATCAGTGTATACATGTCAATCCCAATCTCCCAATTCATCACACCACCACCACCACCCGCCACTGCTTTCCCCCCTTGGTGTCCATACGTTTGTTCTCTACATATGTCTCTCAATTTTTGCCCTGCAAACTGGTTCATCTGTACCATTTTTCTAGGTTCCACATATATGCGTTAATATGCGATATTTGTTTTTCTCTTTCTGACTTACTTCACTCTGTATGATAGTCTGTAGATTCATCCACATCTCTACAAATGACCCAATTTCGTTCCTTTTTATGGCTGAGTAATATTCCATTGTATATCTGTACCACATCTTATTTAATCATTCATCTGTTGAGGGGCATTTAGGTTGCTTCCATGACTTGACTGTTGTAAATAGTGCTGCAGTGAACATTAGGGTGCATGTGTCTTTTTGAATTATGGTTTTCTCTGGGTATATGCCCAGTAGTGGGATTGCTGGGTCATGTGGTAATTCTATTTTTAGTTTTTTAAGGAACCTCCATACTGTTCTCCATAGTGGCTGTGTCAGTTTACATTCCCACCAACAATACAAGAGGGTTCCCTTTTCTCCACACCCTTTCCAGCATTTGTTTGTAGATTTTCTGATGATGCCCATTCTAACTGGTGTGAGGTAATACCTCATTGTAGTTTTGATTTGCATTTCTCTAATAGTGATGTTGAGCAGCTTTTCATGTGCTTCTTGGCCGTCTGTATGTCCCCTTTGGAGAAATGTCTGTTTAGGTCTTCTGCCTATTTTTTGATTGGGTTGTTTGTTTTTCTAACTTTGAGCTGCATGAGCTGTTTATATATTTTGGAGATTAATCCTTTGTCCATTGATTCGTTTGCAAATATATTTCCCATTCTGAGGGTTCCCTTTTCGTCTTCTTTGTAGTTTCCTTTACTTTGCAAAAGCTTTTAAGTTTCATTAGGTCCCATTTGTTTATTTTTGTTTTTATTTCCATTATTCTAGGAGGTGGATCAAAAAACATCTTTCTGTGATTTATGTCAGAAGAGTGTTCTGCCTATGTTACCTCTAAGAGTTTTATAGTATCCAGTCTTACATATAGGTCTTTAATCCATTATGAGTTTATTTTTGTATATGGTGTTAGAGAATGTTCTAATTTCATTCTTTTACATGCAGCTGTCTAGTTTTCCCACCACCACTTATTGAAGAGACTGTCTTTTCTCCATTGTATATTCTTGTCTCCTTTGTCATAGATTAAGTGACCATAGGTTCGTGGGTTTGTCTCTGGATTTTCTATCCTTTTCCATTGATCTATATTTCTTTTTGTGCCAGTACCATACTGTTTTGATGACTGTAGCTTTGTAGTATAGTCTGAAGTCAGGGAGTCTGATTCCTCCAGCTCTGTTTTTTTCCCTCAAGACTGCTTTGGCTATTGGGGGTATTTTGTGCCTCCATACAAATTTTAAAATTTTCTGTTGTAGTTCTGTGAAAAATGCCATTGGTAATTTGATAGGCATTGCATTTAATCTGTAGATTGCTTTGGGCAGTTTAGTCATTTTCACAATATTGATTCTTCCAATCCAAGAACATGGTATATCTCTCCATCTGTTGGTATCATCTTTAATTCCTTTCATTAGTGTCTTATACTTTTCTGCATACAGATCTTTTGTCTCTCTAACTAGGTTTATTCCTCGGTATTTTATTCTTTTTGTTGCACTGGTAAATGGGAGTGTTTCCTTAATTACTCTCCCAGATTTTTCATCATTAGTGTATGGAAATGCAAGAGATTTCTGTGCATTAATTTTGTATCCTGCAACTTTACCAGATTCATTGATTAGCTCTAGTAGTTTTCTGGTGGCATCTTTAGGATTCTCTATGTATAGTATCATGTCATCTGCAAACAGTGACAGTTTTACTTCTTCTTTTCCAGTTTGGATTCCTTTAATTTATTTTCCTTCTCTGATTGCTGTGGCTAGGACTTCCAAAACTATGTTGAATAATAGTGGCAAGAGTGGACATCCTTGTCTTGTTCCTGATCTGAGAGGAAATGCTTTCAATTTTTCACCATTGAGAATGATGTTGGCTGTGGGTTTGTCATATATGGCCTTTATTATGTTGAGGTAGGTTCCCTCTATGCCCACTTTCTGGAGAGTTTTTATCATAAATGGGTGTTGAATTTTGTCAAAAGCTTTTTCTGTATCTATTGAGATGATCATATGGTTTTTATTCTTCAATTTGTTAATATGGTATATCACATTGATTGATTTGCATATATTGAAGAATCCTTGCATCCCTGGGATAAATTCCACTTGATCATGGTGTATGGTCCTTTTAATGTGTTATTGAATTCTGTTTGCTAGTATTTTGTTGAGGACTTTTGCATCTATATTCATCAGTGATATTGGTCTGTAATTTTCTTTTTTTGTAGTATCTTTGTCTGGTTTTGGTATCAGGGTGATGGTGGCCTCATAGAATGAGTTTGGGAGTGTTCCTTCCTCTGCAATTTTTTGGAAGAGTTTGAGAAGGCTGTTAGCTCTTCTCTAAATGTTTGATAGAATTCACCTGTGAAGCCATCTGGTCCTGGACTTTTGTTTGTTGGAAGATTTTTAATCACAGTTTCAATTTCATTACTTGTGATTGGTCTGTTCCTAATTTCTATTTCTTCCTGGTTTAGTCTTAGAAGGTTATATCTTTCTAAGAATTTGTCCATTTCTTCCAGGTTGTCCATTTTATTGACATAGAGTTGCTTGTAGTATTCTCTTAGGATGCTTTATATTTCTGCAGTGTCTGTTGTAACTTCTTTTTCATATCTAATTGTGTTGATTTGAGTCTTCTTTTTTTTTCTTGATGAGGCTGGCTAATGGTTTTTCAATTTTGTTTATCTTCTCAAAGAACCAGCTTTTAGTTTTATTGATCTTTGTTGTTTTCTTTGTTTCTATTTCACTTATTTCTGCTCTGATCTTTATGATTTCTTTCCTTCTGCTAACTTTGGGTTTTGTTTGTTCTTCTTTCTCTAGTTCCTTTAGGTGTAAGTTTAGATTGTTTGAAATTTTTCTTGTTTCTTCAGATAGGTTTGTATAGCTATAAACTTCCCTCTTAGAACTGCTTTTGCTTCATCCCATAGGTTTTGGGTCATCATGTTTTCATTATCATTTGTCTCTAGGTAGTTTTTGATTTCCTCTTTGATTTCTTCAGAGATCTCTTGGTTATTTAATAACGTATTGTTTAGCCTCCATGTGTTTGTTTTTTAAATTCTTTTCCCTGTAATTGATTTCTAATCTCGTAGCATTGTGGTCAGAAAAGATGCTTGATATGAGTTCAATTTTCTTAAATTTACTGAGGCTTGATTTGTGACCCAAAATGTGATCTATCCTGGAGAATGTTCTGTGTTCACTTGAGAAGAAAGTGTAGCCTGTTTTTGGTTGGAATGTCCTATAAATATCAATTAAATCTATCTGGTCTATTGTGTCATTTAAAGTTTGTATTTTCTTATTAATTTTCTGTTTGGATGATCTGTCCATTGGTGTAAGTAAGGTGTTAAAGTCCCCCACTATTATTGTGTTACTGTTGATTTCCTCTTTTAAAGCTGTTAGCAGTTGCGTTATGTATTGAGGTGCTCTTATGTTGGGTGCTGCATATATATTTATAATTGTTACATCTTCTTGGATTGGTCCCTTGATCATTATGTAGTGTCCTTCCTTGTCTCTTGTAACATTCTTTATTTTAAATTCTGTTTTATCTGATATGAGTATTGCTACTCCAGCTTTCTTTTGATTTCCATTTGCATGGAATATCTTTTTCCATTCCCTCACTTTCAGTCTGAATGTGTCCCTTGGTCTCAAGTGGGTCTCTTGTAGACAGCATATATATGGGTCTTGGTTTTGTATCCATTCAGCAAGCCTGTGTCTTTTTTGTGTGTTTGTTTGTTTGTTTTTTGGCGTTACGCAGGCCTCTCACTGTTGTGGCCTCTCCTATTGCGGAGCACAGGCTCAGCAGCCATGTCTCACGGGCTCAGCTGCTCCGCAGCATGTGGGGTCTTCCCAGACCGGGGCACGAACCCGTCCCCTGCATCGGCAGGCGGACTCTCAACCACTGCGCCACCAGGGAAGCCCAAGCCTGTGTCTTTTGGTTGGAGCATTTAATCCATTCACGTTTAAGGTAATTATTGATATGTATGTTCCTATGACCATTTCCTTAATGGTTTTGGGTTTGTTTTTGTAGGTCCTTTTCTTCTCTTGTGTTTCCCACTTAGAGAAGTTCCTTTAGCATTTGTTGTAGAGCTGGTTTGGCGGTGCTGAATTCTCTTAGCTTTTGCTTGTCTGTAAAGCTTTTGATTTCTCCATCAAATCTGAATGAGATCCTTCCCGGGTAGAGTAAAGTTGGTTGTAGGTTCTTCCCTTTCATCACTTTAAGTATATCATGTCACTTCCTTCTGGCTTGTAGAGTTTCTGCTGAGAAATCAGCTTTTAACCTTATGGGAGTTCCCTTGTATGTTATTTGTCATTTTTCCCTTGCTGCATTCAATTCTTCTTTGTTTTTAATTTTTGCCAGTTTGATTACTCTGTGCCTTGGCATGTTTCTCCTTGGGTTTATGCTGTATGGGACTCTTTGCCCTTCCTGGATTTGGGTGGCTATTTCCTTTCCCATATTAGGGAAGTTTTCAACTATTATCTCTTCAAATATTTTCTCGGGTCCTTTCTCTCTTCTCCTTCTGGGACCCCTATAGTGCAAATGTTGCGTTTAATGTTGTCCCAGAGGTCTCTTAGGCTGTCTTCATTTCTTCTCATTCTTTTTTCTTTATTCTGTTCCACGGCAGTGAATTCCACCATTCTGTCTTCCGGGTCACTTATCCGTTCTTCTGCCTCAGTTATTCTGCTATTGATTCCTTCTGGTGTATTTTTCATTTCAGTTATTGTGTTGTTCATCTCTGTTTGTTTGTTCTTTAATTCATCTAGATCTTTGTTAAACATTTCTTGCATCTTCTACATTTTTGCCTCCATTCTTTTTCCGAGGTCCTGGATCATCTTCACTATCGTTTTTCTGAATTCTTTTTCTGGAAGGTTGCCTATCTCCACTTCATTTAGTTGTTTTTCTAAGGTTTTATCTTGTTCCTTCATCTTGTACATAGCCCTCTGCCTTTTCATCTTGTCTATCTTTCTGTGAATGTGGTGTTTGTTCCACAGGCTGTAGGATTGTAGTTCTTCTTGCTTCTGCTGTCTGCCCTCTGGTGGATGAGGCTTTCTAAAAGGCTTGTTTGTGCAAGTTTCCTGATCAGTGTCAATTTCTGATCAGTCATTAGATGTGTTTTCTATTTATCCATGTGTTTTATTATAGGTATTTTTTGTTGTTGTTTTTAAAACTTTAAAGCTAGGAAGAACTCCAAGGATCATCTGTTTAATTTTTAAGTCTGACCTAGCTACTTACTTACATCAATAGTAGCCTTAGCAGCTTTGTGCTTTGAGTGTGTTCTAGGAAATCTGCAGTTGCATCCTGAGATTTCAATAACTGGATTATTGTTCTAAGGGTCTAAGTTAATTTGAGGCCACTTGGGTAGGGCCCCCTAGTAATTCATAAGAAAACTCAGAATAAATTTAGTTTTTATAGTCCCCAGGAGTACACACTCCTGGCCAGGGTTTCTGCCAGAGAAGTCCTATACCAGGCTTTAGGGAATATTCAGTATCCCTGTTCTAATTCAGTAAGTTTTATATTTTAGCAAAATCAGTAAGTTAGGTAGTCAGCAAGAGAAGTGTGAGAGGTAACCTTTCTCACAGGTAAAGAACCTTTTTAACCTCACGCTACCTAATCCTAATGTAATTTCTTCCTGAGTAGTCTTGTAATCTAATCACATTGCACAGATCCCAGTGTAGAAAGAATCATTTGTTATATCACAGGCTTGGACATATTAACAACAGAGGCTGAGTTTATTTAATGTGAATACACAATTCAGAATTTGCAAAGGCTGTTCACTTTATAGAGCAGTTACTATAAATGACTAAATCCTTATCAAAATGTTTTGCTGACTCTTAAGGCAAGATCAGTGATTCTGATAAGAAGCAAACTATTAAGATAACTGCCAAAGTGGGAACTCTTAAAAGGAAGCAGCAGATGAGGGATTTTCTGGAACAGTTGCCAAAAGATGACCATGATGATTTTTTCAGTACAACACCTTTGCAGCATCAAAGAGTACTGGTAAGCGTCTTAAATGTATGGAATCATTGTTTTCTTTATACTGACTTTTGTATCTTTCATTTTATGTATGGTTAGTGTTCATCCCTAATATTTAGGCCAAGGATTGATAGCCCTCACTGATATGCCAAAGTATAGTATAGTAAAGTATAGTGTAGTATAAGAAGCAGTGTGATGTCATTCTCATCAGTGGCCAGAGTCTCCTCTTCAGAGGGGTTCAGAAGTAATGGTTGTAGAACCAAATAGAAAATCCAGAGATAGACCAAATATATATATTTAAAATTCGTATGCAGTGAGGCAAACTTAAAAAGTGGGAGTGATAAGAAAAGATTATTACCTACTGCATAGTAAATTGGGAGGAGGGATTAAGTGACAGCATAATTTTGACAGATTTGAATGTATACAAGAATTTTTGTTGTATGAAAAATCACAAAACTAAAATCTTCAGTGACTGGGATAAAATATTTGCAACAGATAAAGACATTAATATATATAATATGAAGAACTCATTCAGATGTTACTGGAATAATAAAAAGTATCAAGCTCACAGGAAGAAAGCAGGCAAGAAAACATTCAAAAGGCTGAATGAACACTTAGGGTCATTTTAACTAGCTATCAAAGGAAAACAAAGTAAATTATATGTGTACCTTCTAAATTACAGAATCTTTAAAAATATGTTATAATATTCACTAACAAAAAGCAGTAGGCATGTTGATATAGTCATATGTCAGTGTATACATAACTGAATCTTACCTTTTGGAAAGCATTATGGCAATATGTGAGAGCCATAAAGATTATATGTATTCATGGGAGTTTATCCTAAGAAATTCAAAAGAAGGCAAAAATCTTCACAAACATACTCCTTGTACGTTTATCTTCACAGCAGAAAGCTGGAAACAATCTGTATATCTAGTAAGGATGTACTTCATAAACACAGTTAAATATAGTGCAAATATTAAGTGCAAATCTGAGACTTTCTAGTAATGCAAAAACGGATGGCTATAGACAACTGGACTATTAAGCATAAAAACTGAGATTTGTTTTAGTGAGTTACACTTAAGGGTAATATTTTTCATCTACCCATATCACAATGTTGTTAAATCATCTCCAATTTTAAAAGGCTACACAGTGCTTTAAGAATTTAGTAATAACATCATTATCTGGGCTCTCTTTTTGCCTACACAGGTTATGAAGGGAGGTATTTTAAGGGAGCTATCTGAGGCTCTTACTGTGTTCTCTGCTCACAAAAACCATGGTCCTTTAGGCATTGTACCCTTTATATTATTCCCCCATCATTTCAGGTTCTATATATGTTTTGGCCTAATGCAACAGTAGCAACATTTTAAAAGCAATAGAAATAGAAGCAGTGAATTAGTTCATTTTCTGTGGCAGAAGTCCACTTTTTCTAAGGTTTTAATATAAAGGTAAGTAAAATCTTAATTAAGGATTGAATTGCTGTTTATTGGAAATATATGCACACAAAATGTTTAATAATGCTTGATTGTCTATTTAGTACCAGGCATAATAGGAAATCAATTACAGTTTTGTTTTGTTCTGTCTACACAGAGGTCAGCATACTTGGTGCATAGGCCAAATCTGGCATATCACCTTTTTTTGTAAACAATATTTTATTGTAACACAGACATGTTAGCTATGGCTGCTTGCCTGCTTCCACAGCAGAGTTGAGTAGTTGGAATAGAGACTGTATGGACCACAAAACCTAAAATATTTTCTACCTGACTCTTTGCAGAAAACATTTGCTGATCCCGGTCTACACAGTGCTAGAAATGTGTGTCCATTATCTCTGTTTTACACAATAGAAACTAAGTTTTTTAGAGGCCAAGGCTCTGTTCTCTACCTATTAATATTTTTAGTTACTCAGTTGTGAAATTATAAGATAGAAAACAACTTATCATCCCCCAAAAAAAACAATTTGTGATAATGAGGAATTCCGTTTTTAGGAGTGCCTGTCAGTAATATATATTTGCTTTCTAGTTACCAAGTTTCCAGGACAGTCAAGAAGAGGATGATATTCTGCCAGATATGGACCGAAATCCAACAACTCCATCATCGGTTATCTTTCCACTGGCAAAAACTCCTCAGTGTCAGCATGTCAGTCCTGGCATGCTAGCCTCTATAAATAGGTAAATATTTGTGCATATGATACTGTAGTTCTGTGCATCAACTTTTAACATTCCATGAGTTGAAGAGAGTAGATGTCAGTAATGAAAGGAGTCATCATTACTTTTAAAAAATCATGAAAGAATATTCCTAGAAGTCAAGGATGGACAGTTTCCACAAGGAGGGGTGTTATTCAATAGTGTCAGTACACAAGTGACACTTTACATTAGATTCCAAATGGGTCAAAGTTTTGCCTGTAAAGAATTAAACTATAAAATATACCTTAAAAACACCTTAGAGAATTATTTTATAACCTCAGAACCAGAAGCCACTAACAAAAAGTATGATAAAGTCAACCATACAGAAAATAAAACATTTCACCTGGTACCAACCACCATAAAACAATCAAAAGACAAATGACAGTCTGAGAAAAGAATTTGTGGAACTCATCACAGGAAAAAGGCTAATTTCCCTGTTATAACACTCCTACAAATAAACAAGAAAAGGAAAGCCATTCTCATGCATTACTAGTGAGAAGGTAAATTAGTTCAGTCTCTGCAGGCAGTAATTTATTGATATCAAAATTATAAATGCATACGCTCTTTGACTTAGCAGTCCTACTTCAAGAATTGTGAGTGTACAACTAATTCATTGCAGTATTGTTTATAATGACAAAAGACTGGAAACAAATGTCCATCAATTAGGGACTAAGCAAATAAATTCTGATACATTATGTAGCCATAGAAATTAATGAAGAAATTCTTTATGTACTTACGGTAAAATGTCCAAGGTATATTAAATGCAAAAGTTAGATGTGGTTAATTATGTGGTACCATTTGTGTAAATCGGGACTGTGTGTGTGTATATACTTGTGATTGCTTTTATGTGATTAAATATAAAACATAATTGCTTTTATGTAATTAAAATCACATAACTGCTTTTATGTGACCAAATATCTCTGAAGGGATACATAAGCAACTGAAAACATTGGTGATCCTTAGGGAGAAGAACTAAGATAGCTTGGGACGAATAAGAGGAAGACTTTTATGAATTTCATGCGATTTGAATATAAGCATTATTTTGAAATATAAATAAGTAAAATTAAGAAAACATATGGGTGGCCAACAGTCATAACACAGAGAAAAAAATGGAAAACGGTAAAAATGAGGCCTGAAAATAGGCTATTCATTTGGCAGTTAAGCAGGCCAGTGCTGATCTTGTTAAGGAGCAATTTCCATACGGTGTGAGAGATAGAAGCCAGATGATCATGACTGAAAAAAAGAAAGCATTTATTACTCTCATGAAGCTTAGTGAAATTTTAATTTGCATTTATTCAGCAAAAACATAATTTTTCCCTAGCAATCCACAAATTTTTATTTTTAATTTAGTATTTAGTGCAGGTGAAAGTATACTGAGCATATAATTTTTTTTAATTTATTTTATTAAAATATAGTTGATTTACAGTGTTAATTTCTGCTGTACAGCAAAGTGATTCAGTTATACATATATATTTTTTTTCACATTTTTTTTCCATTATGGTTTATCACAGGATATTGAATATAGTTCCTGGTGCTATACAGTAGGACTTTGTTGTTTATCCATTCTATATATAATAGTTTGCATCTACTAATCCCAAACTCCCAATCCATCCCTCCCACACCCCCTCTCACCTTTGGCAACCACAAGTCTGTTTTCTATGTCTGAGTCTGTTTCTGTTTGGTAGATAGGTTCATTTGTGTCATATTTTAGATTCCACATTTAAGTGATATAATATGGTATTTGTCTTTCTCTTTCTGACTTAACTCCACTCTGTATGACAGTCTCTAGGTCCATCCATATTGCTGCAAATGGCATTATTACATTCTTTTCCATGGCTGAGTAGTATTCCATTGTGTATATGTACCATATCTTCTTTATCATTCATCTGTCGATGGACATTTAGGTTACTTCCATGTCTTGGCTATTGTGAATAATGCTGCTATGAACACAGGGATGCATGTTATCTTTTTGAATTATAGTTTTGTCTGGATATATGCCGTGGAGCGGGATTGCTGGATCATATGGCAACTCTAGTTTTAGTTTCTTGAGGAACCTCCATACTGTTCTGCATAGTGGCTTTACCAGTTTACGTTCCCACCAACAGTGCAAGAGGGTTCCCTTTTCTCCAAATCCTCTCCAGCATTTATTGTTTGTAGTCTTTTTTATGATGGCCATTCCAACTAGTGTGAGGTGATACCTCATTGTAGTTTTGATTTGCATTTCTCTAATAACTAGTGATGTTGAGCAGCTTTTCATGTGTTTGTTGGCCATCTATATGTCTTTTTGGAGAAGTGTCTATTTAGGTTTTCTGCCCATTTTTCAATTGGGTTGTTTGTTTTTTTGTTGTTGAGTTGTATGAGCTGTTTGTATATTTAGGAAATTAAGCCCTTGTTGGTCACATCATTTGCAAATATTTTCTCCCAGTCTGTAGGCTGTCTTTTCATTTTGTTTATGGTTCCCTTTGCTCTACAAAACTTATAAGTTTGATTAGGACCCATTTATTTATTTTTGGCTTTTATTTCTATTGTTTTGGGAGACTGATCTAAGAAAACATTGGTATCATTTATGTCAGAGAATGTTTTTGCCTATGTTCTCTTCTGGGAGTTTTATGGTATCATGTCTTATATTTAAGAGTTTAAGCCATATTGATTTTATTTTTGTGTATGGTGTGAGGGTGTGTTCTAACTTCATTGATTTACATGTAGCTGTCCAACTTTCTCAACACCACTTGCTGAAGAGACTTTTTTCCATTGTATATTCTTGCCTCCTTTGTTGAAGATTAATTGACCAGAGGTGTGTGGGTTTATTTCTGGGGAGCATATAATTTTGGACAAAGTTTTTGGTAAGCACTTTGACCAAATCATTAGCTTTAAAATAGTCATCCCTTTGGCCCTTGAATTTTATTTCTGAGGAAATGTGAGGTTTGGGCAAGTATGTATGCACACTTGTATGAACAAAGATGTTCACCACAAAACGATACTGAAAAGTTGGAAATGACCTAAATGTCCAACAATAAGGAAAGTCAAGAAATTAGGATTTGTTGGACTTCCCTGGTGGCGCATTGGTTAAGAATCTGCCTGCCAATGCAGGGGACACGGGTTCAAGCCCTGATCCAGGAAGATCTCACATGCCGTGGAGCAACTAAGCCTGTGTGCCACAGCTACTGAGCCCACGCTCTAGAGCCCGCGAGCCGCAACTACTGAAGCCCGCGTGCCTAGAGCCCCTGCTCTGCAACAGGAGAAGCCACCGCAATGAGAAGCCCGCGTACCCCAACGAAAAGTAGCCCCCGCTTACCACAACTAGAGAAAGCGCGCACGCAGCAACAAAGACCCAATGCAGCCAAGAATAAAAAATAAAATAAAATAAATTTTTTAAAAAAAGAAATTAGGATTTGTCCATATAATAGAATAATATATAACAGTTTAAAATGCCTTCAAGAATTTTTAATGACATAATGTTCAGTGGATAATTTTTAAAAGCTAAGAAATAAAACTACATACAGTTTGATCCCAGTTTACATAACATGTATTCATAAGAGAGAGGAAATTTCTTGACCAGAAACATCACCAGCCATTATCTCTATATTGTAGAATTACACTGATACGGGTTGTGACATTTTTTAATATGTATCACTTTTATAATAAAGGAAAATGGCTTTTTTTTCTTATAGAGCATATGATGGGCTCATTTATATCAAGAATATATTTCCTAAAACTTCTTTATTTTTAAAATATGAGTTTCCTAGACCTCCACCAACTTTAGCAGTTAGTTTCCTTTTCATACCAATATTAAGTAACAAAACAGTTTTTAAAATTAATTCCCAAGTCTCTGGTTTGTTCAAGACAACAGACCCATGAGGTGCTGATCCTGAACCACTGGCTAGGCTTATTCACTTGCTATACAGCAGAGTTTGTGGTTCACATTAATATCTTAATATGTCACACATTTACACATTTCTACATGTCATACCTTTAAGTTTGCTCCCAAATAGTCATAAAGGAAAGGATAGTCAATCATATAGGATCTTGAAGCCAAAACACAGAATTAGAATTGGTGTTCAGCTGGGTTTACTGTCATAAGTAATTGTTGGAGAAATTGAGAACAACATTCCATGTTGCTTAAGTTTTCATCTATAAATTATGAGTCAAGCTTATTTGCAAAGAATGAGAAGGGAGAGAGGTAAGGTAAAAAGAAATGAAAAAAAAGTCTTAGTTGGTATGGGGGATATAAGAAAGATGTAACTATGTAGAAATAAAAGGCTTATGAGCTGAACTGAAGACTAAACACAGTTGGAAGCCATAAATTAATTGAGGGTTTTCATCACCAGACTTATCCTTAAAATGATCAACTTTTAAGATTCAATCTGGAGAAGGAAGGAAGACATGAATAAGAGAAAGGAGTGAAAGGTATAACAAAAGCGAAATCAAGAGACAAGAAGTCTCTGAGTTTTAGAAAAGACAGGCAGCAAGATAGAGATTGAAAAGAGCACAAATGGGGCAAAAGACAATGGGTAAACCATCATTTCTCAAAACAGTCTTAGATTGAAGCATTTTGTCTATTTCCATCAGTACATGATAGCCTTTTTAAAAATGGAAAAGAAAATGTACTTTTAAAATATTGAAACATTTTAAATTCATTTTGCCAGTTGCTGTTCAACCTGTGGATAAAAGTATGGTAGTTAATGTTGACTTGTTATTTTATATTTAAACAGGGCTGACTGTGATAAATACGTTTTTCGTATGCAAAAAACCCATAAAAGTAAAGGTGGCACTGTCTGGGGCAATATCAAGAAAAAAACAGTAAGTATTTTTATTCACCATTCATTTATTCAACACATACCTATTGAACAAGTATAATATATGGCAAATTGTTGGAGTTATGTTATATAACACTCCCTGCCTTCAAGTTGCTTACAGCCTAATACAAATAAATTATGAGGCTATCAGTGAGGTTAGTACGTAAGTGCTGTAGTATTACGGATGGCAGCTCATAGACTGAAGCATTTGAGCAAGGTGAGAATTTTCATTTGAGGAGTCAGGCAGGGTGGAAAGAACACATGTAGGATAGAGACATTTCATACAAAAGAAAAGCATATCTATTCAATGACTGGGGAATAATCCACACTAATTGAGTTGTGATTGTCATAGAATAAGAAATTTCATTAAATCCTCTGCAGATTCAAAATGGTTTCAGATTTTTTCAGATTCAGCTACTTGATTTTATGTGTGTGTATATGTCAATAACAGAAAAAATTTTAACTCAAAATCTAATTACAGAAAAAATTTTAACTCAAAATTGCCTTACAATGATCTGTATCCCTTTGAGAAAAGATTAGGAGAATCCTCTTGAATTAATTTTTAATTTCTGATTTTAATCTGAATAATTTATATCCAGATAAAACTATAAGTATTCTGAAAAAGCTAATTCACCTCAAATTTCTTCAAAGTAAATAGCCATTCTTAGAGAATGATAATTTCTGGATGAAGGTAAAATGGGAGACTACCTTATTCCCTGAGGGTATGTATATTCCTTCTGACCAGGTTATGGCCATCTTTCTCCCTCACCCATGCTGAAATATTTATATTGCACACCTGCTAGAGTATAGTTCCTCTCAGAGAGTCTCTAAACTTAACATTATGGTTACCTAATCAGACCTAATCTTTGTAGGCTTTATTTGTCCACAGGAAATGGTAGATACCTCTGGGAACCTTGGTTTAAAATCAGCCTGGAGACTAAATTCTTCAAAAGAAACCTCTACTCCATAATTGAAGGTGTGGGCAAACGCCCTCTCAGTGTTTCTCAGATTTTCATTTTCCAGTCCATTCCTTACAAGAATGAAATTTTGGTTTCATTTGTAGCCAGTGAGTGTGTGAGGATAGAAAGAGCAAAGGATTTAGTATTAAAACTTGATTTCAAGGTCTGACTCCATACCAGCTTTATGACAAGGCAAGCTACTTGAGCTTTCTAATCTCATTTTATTCATATGTGGTATGAAGTGGGGATCATGATGATATTGTATCATTTAGGATCTCTGTTGCCTTATTTTCTGTCTCTAAGGTATGTCCATTGAGTGAGGTGTTAAAGTCTCCTACTATTGTATTCCCATCAGTTTCTCTCTTTGTATCTCTTAGTATTTGTTTTATGTCTCTGGGTGCTTCTATATTGGGTGCATATATATTGACAAGTGTAATATCCTCTTCTTGTATTGATCCTTTTATCATTTTATATTGTCCTTCTTTATCTTTCTTTATAGCCTTTGTTTTAAAGTCTGTTTTGTCTGATAATGAGTATTGTGGCCCCTGCTTTCTTCTCATTCCCGTTTCCATGAAATATCTTTTTCCATCCCCTCATTTTTCAATCTATGTGTGTTCTTTGCCCTAAAGTGGGTCTCTTTGTAGGCAGCATATTGTAGGTTCTTGTTTTATCCGATCTGCCACTCTCTGTCTTTTTATTGGAACATTTAGTGCATTGACATTTAAGGTAATTATTGATATGAATTTATTGCCGTTTAAACCTTGTTTTCCCATTGATTTTATATTTCTTCTTTGTCCCTTTTTCTTTTTGTTTTTCCTTTTGCAGTTTGATGGTTTTCTTTATCCTTGTGTTCTTTTTGGTTTTTGTGCATCTATTGTATGTTTTTGATTTGTGGTTACTCTGTTTTTCAAGTATGTTAACCACTTCCTATATGTACTTGCTTTAGATTGGTAGTCATATAGGCTCAAACACATTCTAGAAAAAAAAAATGTGCATTTTCTTACTCTCCTCCCCCACATTTTTATTATTTTGATGTCTTCTTTTACATCGTCATGTTAATCCTTTTGCTGTTCATTGTGATTATCATTGCTTTCACAGAAATTTTTTGATTTTTTTTTTAATCTGTGTCCTGGCTTATTTAATTGATTTACTTTCCAATTGTGATTTTCTCTTTCCTATGGATTCTTGCTTCTTTTCTATTTAGAGAAGACCTTTCAATATTTCCTTTAGGATAGATTTAGTATTGCTGTACTCTTAGTTTTGGCTTATCTGAGCAATTCTTTCTCTCTCCTTCTATTCTAAATGATAATCTTGCTGGGTAGAGTATCCTAGGTTGCAGGTTTTTCCCTTTCAGGACTTTATATCCTGCCATTCCCTTCTGGCCTGCAATGTTTATGTAGAGAAATCAGCTGATTGGCTTATGAGGGTTTCCTTATAATTAAATCTTTGTTTTTCTCTTGATGCCTTTAAAATCCTCTCTTTAACTTTTGCCATTTTAATTATGTCTTGGTGTAGGTCTGTTTGGGTTCATCTTGTTTGGGACCCTCTGCTTCCTGTACCTGGATATCTGTTTCCTTGTTTAGGTTTGGGAAGTTTTCAACCATAATTTCTTCAGATACATTTTCAATCCCCTTTTTTCTTTCTTCTCCTTCTGGGATCCCTATTATGTGTAGATTGGCATGCTTTATATTATCCCATAGGTGTCTTCTATTGGTTTCTTTGTTTTTCACTTGGCTCTCTGCTGTTCTAATTGGGTGATTTCTCTTATTCTTTCAGATCACTTCTTTGTTCCTCTGCATTATTCATTCTGCTTATTCATTGCCTTTAGGTCAGCTTTCGTCTCGGCAAGTAAGTTTTCCAATTCTCCTTAGTTCTTCTTTATAGTTTCTAGTTTCTTTTTACAGTAATCTTCATTTCTATCAATAGCCCTTCTTAATTCCTTCAGTATATTATTTCCTTTCTGAACTCAGTGTCTGTTAGACTGAAGAGGTCTGTTTTGTTGTTTGTTCTTTCAGAATTCTCTTGATCTTTTAATTGGGAGTGGTTCCACTACTTCATTTTACTTTTATTTCTCTGACTCTGTAAGCTTAGGAGGAATAATTATTTACTGCGGCCTTGAAGAGCTGTTTTTATGTGGGAGCATCCCTGTGACCCTGCATGAGTCTAATATTTTTGGTGCATGGGCTGTTTCTAGTAGGGATGCCTGCTGCATTTTCCTTCAGTGTGTGCTGGCCGATGTCCCTTTCATAGGGGGTATGACTCATGTGGTGACTACAGTCTGCACTGGATATTGAGCAGGGTCTCTTCTTTGCTCTCTGGTTGTCACAGCCCTGGTGGGGGCAGCATCTGCTCCCCAGTTGTTGGAGTAGGAGCCCCTAGATCCATTTGTGAGCTGCAGTGTGAGGTAGGTGAAACTGGAGCTCTCCCACTGAGAGAAGAGCCACTGAATAGTCCACTGCTCGAGCTGTCCACTGGGGAGTACGCTCTGTGTGTCACCTGTGCAAGCCCACAAAGTACACTGTTACTGGCACTGCCCTTGGCCCCGCCTCCGTGGGAATGCAGGTAGTCGGCTATGGTGTCCCTCAAACACTGTTCACAAAGCCGCCATCACAGATCCACTAAAGTTAGGTACCAGGACTGCAACAGTCACATACCTGGACCCACCATGGGAGCTATGGAAGCAGCCCAGACCCCAGCCCTGCCTGTGTGCAGTCACACACAAAGGCTACAGCTGCGAGGCTAGTCCCATCCCGGCCACAGGAGCACCCATTGTCCTACTCCCAAAGCCCAAGAAAGAGGCTGCTATGGCAGGCCCTGCCCCTCTCTTGCTTCATGCACCCCACCCCCTAGCAACAGTGCTTTGCTTCTGTGGCGGTCTGGGCTTCTTCCACATACACACTTGGTTGCAGCCCTATAATACTCTCCAGCCCCTTCAGGCTGTCTCCGTGCAGCCAACCCCAGCACTCTCCCCAGGTGTGTCCTCTGAAGCCCAAGTTTCAGCACCCAGTCATCCCATTGTTCCCCCCCCCCCCCCACCAACACACACACACACAGGCCACCATCTCAGGCTGGGGATTGCAGCGAGGTAGCACAGATCCTCTGTGCTAGTCTCTGTCTCTTCTGCCTGCCACCAGCTGGCTGCTGTGTTCTCTTCCAAGCCTATGAAGCTCCCTTTCTGTCCCAGCTGATCTTCCCACTAATTAAGGGGTTTCCCAGGGTGCGGGAACGTTTCCCCTTTTCCAGCTCCCTCCCAGCGCTGCAGGTCTCATCCCAATTCCTTTTTCTTTCATCCTACTGGGTTATATATGGAGTTATTTCTTGTACTTCTGGGTGTCTCATATCTTTTGTCAGTGTTCAGTAAGCTATCCTGAGAAAACTGCTCCCCATGAGATGTATTTTTGATGTATTTGTGGGAAGAGGTGAGTTTCATGTCCTTCTGTGCCCCATCTTGGTTCCTCCTTTTGATCATGATGATACTGGTTTATCTCATTGAATGATTTTTGAGGGCTAAATGTTGTAATAGTGTTTTGACTTATTTCATAGGAAAAAATACATTTCCATGGCAATCTATGAACATGAGTTTGTATATCAAAAATTTCTTTCAATAATACTTATCCTTAGTACAGTGGGTATACTCTGTCATATTTTCTTTTCTATTCTATTCATTTTCATTTTTTAAAGATAGCCATGGCCAGTTTAAAAAGCACTGATGTATATATAAGCATTATAAGCATTATATACTTAAAACTTGCCATATAAATTACTATTTTAGTGAAGAATTTAAAGTACAGAGAATTCAGATTTTGTTATTGGAATAAGTACTCAGTAGATTTTGGCAACTTTCAGAGGCTATCCTTTAACCACTGTAGCATTAGTTTGTAATGTTTTATTGGGATAAAGCATGCTGAATTTTGTCTACATATGAAGCAGGCTTCAGAGGAGGCATCACTTAGCTAATATGAACTCTCTTGTAGATTGAAAGTGATTTTTCAACTTCACCATCAAGAAGAAAAACCCCATTTAACAAAGGTAATATACTTATATCTTTCTTTTGTAGCTCTGTTCTATTACAAGGTAGTCTCTTTATTAACATAGTATTAAAATTAATTGCTCACAAGTGGGCAGATCTACCAATTGGTTTCCTGTTGTTATTTTCAATTTCATTGAAATTGTTTTTAGAAATATATTAATCTTTTTATTAAACTTCTCTTTACAGAATTAGCAGAAAACTCTGGTATTGGAAAACTTTTCACTAATGCTATGGAGTCTTTAGAAGAAGAAGAGAAAGATTCTTATTTTTCAAATTCTGATTCTGCATAGTAAAAACGAGAATATTTCCAGGATGTTTATCAAGAAGCAGATAGTGTATTTGTATCTTCATATGAAGGATGTATATATTTTTTTTATAATGTAGCTTCATATGAAATTGCAGTCTCTTTTTCAAAGGTTTCATGTGTTATATATATAGATGTCTCTCATAAGCATCTTAGTCTGTTTAAGAAAATCATGTTCCATACAGATTTTTTTTAGAAGCATTCAAGAAAATGTTGCTATCCTTATGGGGAGAGATGGGGGAGAATTAAAAAATAGATTGTAGGGCTTCCCTGGTGGCGCAGTGGTTGAGAGTCCGCCTGCCGATGCAGGGGACACCGGTTCGTGCCCCGGTCCAGGAAGATCCCACATGTCACGGAGCGGCTGGGCCCGTGAGCCATGGCCGCTGAGCCTGCGCGTCCAGAGCCTGTGCTCCGCAACGGGAGAGGCCACAGCGGTTAGAGGCCCGCATACCGCAAAAAAAAAAAAGAAAAAAAAATAGATTGTATTGGTAGCTACGGAGTTCATGAAAACTTTAGGTTAGCAGTTGTCACCACTTGGTATAAAAGCCAGAGTTGATCTAATGTTTCAGTTATCAGTACATGTTGTTTAAACCATTTGACAAGCTTTCTCCTGATTGTTTTTCTTAAAACTTGTGATTGGCACATCCATGAAACCTATGTAAATTTAATTTACTGCTTTTTCAGTATTTTTATTAGGTAGAATAAGAGAACAGATTTTGTTGTATTCTTAAGCAGACATGGCGTAAATTCGGTCTCAATATTTAAAAGACTGGATTAGACAAACATTCAGGTTATAGCCCTTCTATTGTAAGCAGTCAAGTTACTATGTCATGTCATAGTAAACACTGTTTTCCTTTCAGACAGCTTCTTCAGAAATAAACTTCTTTTAGCACATTATGCTATTATGCTTTAAAATTTGACATAGAATTTTTTTCCCTCTGGTTATAGTACGTATTTACCCACTCTTTCTCTCCAGGTAGGTTGTTCAAATAAAGTAAATTTGCTTTTATAATATTCATGTTTTGGTTGGTTTTCTAATTACTGGATCATAGAAAAAATGCATTTTGTTTGTTAATGGTTCAGTTCATTTCCTTGAAAAATACCAGAACTGTTAGAAAAAATACATTTTCTTGTTTCTTAAGAATTTAGTAATAATTAGCAGCTAAAGAACTACAGGATTTGTAGAAACACAAGATTTAAGAAGAATAGTGCAAGCAAACAGATCACTCTCCTTTAAACTACCATGATAGTTTCTGCCACAGAGATTTTTGATAGAAGAAGGATGAAACAAATGAAAGACTTATTTTAGAGTAGCTCTAAAAAATTCTGTTGTAGAACTCTAAGTTGCCAATATTTGGTATAATACCATGCTGCTTGATGTTAATGGATAGTGTTTTAAGAATTAGAAGGTATTCACAACATTGTAAATCAACTATACTCCAAAATTTTTTTAAAAAAGAATTAGAAGGTAGTTAAATTCTGTAATAGGAAACAAAAAGATAATTTTTGAAATAGCATATACTTGACACAAACCACAACGTACCCCCCACTCCCCATATTCCATGTGTCCTATCAAAACTATTGTATCCCACCTTCCAGGTACCTGGTTATTCCCGTTTCTTTCCATTGGGTCATTAGATAAACTAGTAAGGTTTAAGTTAACCTCCAAAGGAGACTTAAAAGTGGAAAAGAAAGACTTGACGGGCTCAAAGACAGACAATAAGATGGATCAATAAACGATAGGGTCAATAGTCAAGTGCAACCTGTGAAGAGTATAGAAAGAGGCTGTTGCAGCTTAAATATGGATAGAGGTCTCTACACAGCAAGCATAAATAAATGAAATCCTCTAGGTTATGTCTCTCAAACCATATCAATTTATGAAATATTTTGTCTGTTGGGTGAACACAGAATCTGAGGACATTGGTGTCTGCATGAGATGTGCTGCAAGGAGGTCATCAGTCCAGGGCAATGTGATGTTGTTGAGGGACTACATGCTCCTGGTGTGCAGCCAGGGCACAGAGCTCCACCAGATGTCCCTACACAATGCACCACTGACACCATGTAACAGGAGTGAGTAGCAGCAAAAAACAGCACACTGGAACCAGAAAAAGAAGCCCCTTTCCTCCTTCTACTTGACCAGGCTTAAATCATGCTCACTAGGGAGAAATGCTCAAAAAGTCCAGTCCATTATAATGGAGCGAGATACTGAAGGATGAATTTGAACCTGAGAGAGAACAAACTGAGAACTGCACATGAGCCAATAATTTATAGAACTTCTGTTCTCTCTGGCTTTGACAGAATTATTAACCAGCAGAAATAAGAGATTAACTGCTTTAGAAGAATTCAGAATTTATACTATCCCAAAGGAGCTAAGTTCACAATCAGAGCAACTTTTTTAGTGAAAGAAAACTGTATCTAGTTCCTGGGTTCTTGTTCTAGATTTCCCAGTCTAAACTTGAGTAAGTCACTTGTTTCTGGGTCTGACGTTTATCATCTGATAAGAAAGGAAAGAGAAAAGCAATTTGAATTAGATCAGCTTGGAAGTCCATGCCAAGTCTAAGTGAAACCCTCGGCTGTGAGGTTGGTTCAACTACCCAACAATTAGTAGCATAACACGATGAAAGTCCACATTCCATAGCTCATCTATACTGAAATTTTCCAACTCCAAGATATCACTTCTTTTAATATGGTACTTCAACCAAAAAAAAAGTAGTGCAGATTAGAGTTCATACTACTAGGATTAGACTGTTACTAGGATTCAGTTAAAATTTCTACTTTCCTAGTTACTGGGGCATTATCTCACAATACACCTACCACCCACATCTATTCAATATAGTTTATGTATGAGAAAAATTGTTTATGACCATTAAGCTGGCAGCAGACACATCAACCTATAATGCTAACAAATGACAATGTAGCACTATAATCTGGGAAAATTCTAAAATATATCTCACTCTAGCTTTTACTTAATAGTACCTTCAATAAGCTTTTTGTTCAATAAAAAAGTTTCATTATCTAACCAAAATGATTATTAAACATCAGATGGTTTCTTTTTAAATAATTTATATATTCTATATAAATAAAAATGTACACAGTGTAAAATAATAGATATGGAAATATTCTCTTATTTATGTATTTTAAACTGATAATCACAAACCACAGCAATGATTATTGAAGTGCATTTAGTATTGTGAGGGTTCTTTGATAACCCACCCTGAGCAGTCTGATCATGCATCGCATTTAAAACTACCTTGGTTAAGATCCTTTGGCAACATTTGCATGTCAAATATATAGTGAATATATCTATAGATCTCCTCAGCTTTTTGATGAGTTACTTGTGCATACATGGAGATTTCTTGAGGTGAGCTGAAAAATAAACAAAAACATTACACTAAAACTTCTGACTTATAAAATTCAATATTCTTGCTTAATACCAAACATAAAATCCTTTAAGAAAGTCATTTTTTCCCAAGTTTTCTACATTCAGTTGATTGTCTTAGCATTAGTTTAAATAAAACAAAAGCCTATTCCCTATATTTAAAATCATTTATAGTAATAATTTCAACATCTTATTTGAGCCTTTAGTTTAACCTATTTTCTAAAGCCTTCATTTGATTTTCAAGCAATATAATCATTAAAGCCTACTAAAATTTTCAACTTGAACATTTTTCTAGTTACAGAACTAACCAGCCCAGAAATGTGAGACTGTAAGATAAAATTAAGTGCTGTCTGTCTCCCTCCCCACAGGGCTCTAAGCTACTCAAAGACCATGCCTACGTTTTTTTTTTTCCTTCCATTAATGTCCTCAGCTTAATGCAGTGACTGATAAATGTTGACAAGCAGAGTCTTTACTGAATGAAAGAATCTAACAGGCACTATACCTCTTTATTTTTAAAAATATTAAAATTCCTATGAAATGCCTTTAAGGATGATTTTAAAGTAACCATTTAAAAGTATTAAATCAGGGACGTCCCTGGTGGTGCAGTGAATAGGACTCTGCTCTCACAATGCAGGGGGCCTGGGTTCGATCCCTGGTCAGGGAACTAGATTCCCACATGCATGCCACAACTAAGAGTTTGCATGCCACAATTAAGGAGCCCATGTGCTGCAACTAAGGAGCCTGCCTGCCACAACTAAGACCCTGCACAACCAAATAAATAAATAAATATTAAAACACATACCTATTTGTCATCTTTTTCACAGATGAAAACTGGTGACACATATTCAGTGCAGTTATATAACTTATATTGGGAATACTTAGATAAAATTGAAGTGCCTCACATTTATTACTGTTCACCACTGTTGAAACATGAATACCAACATTCTTTCTTTGTTCCACTAAAGACAATTCCTTTAGTAAATCTGCAGTTTCTTCTTGGCAGGAACTGAAAAGAATTCGGATTCCAGCACCAGTTAAGGTAGTCAGCAGGCTGTCATAGCTCTTTGTTCTCCTAAACATCCTGGATGTGTCTCCTAAATATTTTACATTTAGGAAAATGCAAACCTTAGTAAGTTACATTAAGTAGGACCATTAATACTATATATTATTAAAATCCCAAGATCTAGGGCTTCCCTGGTGGCACAGTGGTTGAGAATCTGCCTGCCAATGCAGGGGACACGGGTTCATGCCCCGGTCCGGGAAGATCCCACATGCCGCGGAGCAGCTGGGCCCGTGAGCCATGGCCGCTGAGCCTGCGCGTCCGGAGCCTGTGCTCCGCAACGGGAGAGGCCACAACAGTGAGAGGCCCACGTACCACAAAAAATAAAAAATAAAAAAAATCCCAAGATCTTCATCATTAAGCAAACTAGTGCCACATTATGCTAATGAGAAACCCTACTGCTAAAAATTTAAAGTGATTCTCAAATAGAAAATAAGGAGAACTATCTTTATGAGTGTCTTAAATTGGAATCTACAGAAGAAGGTGAGTAGGCAGGGGAGAGTTTATATTCCTAGATAATTCATTCCTAAAGGCCAAGAGCATATTACTTATCTCTAAAATTCATAATGGTAGCATTGCCGAAGGGTTAAGTATTACTTCTAACTGATATAAAATTATCTTATGTATTTATTCCAAGAGTAACTCAATACCCTGCATACCCATTATAATAACTTTAACTCCTGCCTATTAATTTACTTCCCTACTTTTCCCATTCATTTTCTTTCCATGTTCTACCTACATCCTTTTTTTGGCATTCTTCCTTAAGCCAAAAAAAAGATGTTTTTCCATAACTTTTGCCACATTACTTTCCTTTTTATTCCAAATCTATTTCCTTTATAAAGGATATGCTAGTAAAGAGTAAATTATAGAATTTTAACACTAGAAAGACCCCAAAGATCACTTAACCTAAAGTCCTCACTTGTCAAATTAAAAAAGAAAAAAAAATTTGGGTTACTGAAAGACAGAATGACTTATCCAAGGTCACATGGTTCAGTAGTGACAGTGGTGATGAAAAGGTATGTTGCTCAAATTGAACCACTGTTTTATGTAAACTACATTATTTTCTTTTACATAATGACTGTATAATCCTTGAATTCTTCCATAGTGGCTTTCAGCTGCATGATTTCACTTAATCCTCATAACACCCCAGGATGAGTAGGAAAATTATATTAACTCCTCAGAGGGAGTGATTTGTCAGTGCAATGTCACATAGCTATAGAGACACCAGAACTCAGTGCATCTTCTGATCCCATATCCTATGATCTTTTCACTATTCTCAGGGACTCCCCATACAATTAAACATTACCCATAAAAATGCCCTAACTGAAGCTCCAAGCCTGCATTTTTTAATACATCCTAAGCATCCATTTTAGTGACCCATTGAGAACTCAACATATTCAAAATTAAACACCTCTTTGTCCCTCAAATCTGCTGTTTCTCTGATATTCATAATTTTCATTGAACAGCACCACTACCTATCTGGCCAGTAATCAAGAGATTGGTCAGCTCAAGAGTAATTCTTGAGTTGCTCCCACTTACTCCTGCTACCTCCTGATTTCACTTACCTCCTGATTCCTCCTTTCCCCCACTGCTGCCTTATTTAGGGCCCCTCACCCTTTCTGGGGCTCCCAGAAAAAGACATGATTGGTTCACTTGCCTTCTATTTCTCACCCTTCGATTCTCACAAGCTGCATTTAAACACAATGACTAATGAAAAACATTATGGCATTATGTAAATATGAAATGACATTCATAAGTCAGGTATTTAAATTTTAAGAGCTTCCCACATCTTGACAGTAGGATAATGAACCGAATAATAGGTTCCTTTACAGCCTTATAAACAAAACCATTTCGAAATACAAACCTGTTTTTTCTCTGTCCTTTTCCACAATCACACATATTCTTTCAAACATGCTCTGTAGGTACTGGATCTGGTCAATGAGCTTGTTCTTATTGATACTATTTAACATCTCAGATTGAGACCTCCTTTCCACTACCATGCGGTTACTCACAATATAATCACAACCATTAAGAGGACAAACCTCTACCTGTAAGCCATGAACTGCTCTTAGGGAAGAAATTACTTCTGAACCAGAAGTGATTTCACGACTATCTACAAGAATACAAGTTCTTTGGCCTTCCTGTGGAAGTCTAAGAGGAGCATGTCTGCCAGCCAAGTGTGGTCGTGGGTTGGAACAGTATGCCACTGAAGTGCCAGAATCCTCCAGAGCACTAGTATCCTGAAAAGCAGAAAACATCAATCATGATCAGTTATATATATGTTAGCACCATAAACTTCTAACACCTAGGCTGATTTTTCTTTTTTTTCTTCCTTCAACATCAGCAAAGTGACTGTGTAGATGAAGGACCAAGCTACCACTTACCACCTCGTAGGATGGCTATAATTTTTATAAAGGAAAATGTGTTGATGAGAATGTGAAAAAACTGGAATGTACATTGCTGGTGGGAATGAAAAATAGGCCACTGTGGGGAGAGTTCTCAAAGTTAAAGGGTTACCATATGGCCCAGGAATTCCACTCCTAGGTAACATACCCATAATAATTGAAACCAGAGACTCAGATACTTGTATGCCAATGTTGATTAATTTTGGAAAATCCTCAGCCATTGCTTGTTCAACTATATCTTCTACTTGCTCTCTTTTCTCCTTAATTCCAATTACATGTATCTTAGACTACTGCATACAGTCCCACAGCTCTTGGATGCTCCATTCTGTTTTTTCACTCTTTCTTTATATTTCTGATTGGGTAATTTTATTGACCTAGCTTTAAGTTTGTTGGTTCTTTCCATGGCTGCATTGAGTCTACTGATGGGCCTATTGCAGACATTCTTCATCTTTTTTACCACGTTTTCCATTTCTAGCATTTCCACTTTATTGTTCTTTATATATTCCATTTCTTGGATGATATTCCCTTTCTGTTCATGCATGTTTGTTTGACTTTTCCACTAGAGCCTTTAACATGTTAATCATGGTTATTCTAAATTCCCTGTCTGATAGTTCCAATGTCTGGGTCATATCTGAGTCTGGTTCTTGAGAATGTGTTTTCTTCTTCCTTCTATGTATCTTATAACTTTTGGTTGAAAGCCAAACATCTTGTGTAGGAGAGTAGTGACTGAGGTAAACATGAGCTCTACCAAAGTACAGAAATAGCTTTGGACCCACGACAAAACATCACAAAGGCCTTTCAAACTGAGCTGAGGTCTGGGCTCATTTACCAGGTTATTTTTCTAAATATTCTCTTAATTTTAAGTTTTCTTTGTAAACCTGTGCCTCAGAGAGTTTTTCTCTCCATACTCTTGTCCCTCTCTCAGCAGTAGATTGCTTTTTTTTTTTTCTTTTTAAAAAATATTTATTTGTATATTTGGTTGTGCCGGGTCTTAGTTGTGGCAGGCGGGCTCCTTAGTTGTGGCTTGTGGGCTACTTAGTTGCAGCTTGACGGCTCCTTAGTTGTGGCATGCGAACTCTTAGTTGTGGCATTCAAGTGGGATCTAGTTCCCTGACCAGGGATCGAACCCGGGCCTCCTGCTTGCTAGCCTGGTTGGAGGGAGTGCTAGGAGTGTGGGGACAGGCAGGGGGAAGGGGGTTTCTATTGTCCTGGTTCAGCCTGTCTTGGGCAGGACTTGTGTCCCTGATCTCAGAGATGGGAACTTCTCAATGATCCTTCCCCACTCCCTGCCCCCAGTGGTTAGAGATCTCTAATGCTCTAGGCCCAAGATGTTTTCCTGCCCCTTTCTCAGATGTAGAGCATTTCTCTCCTATTCCTTTCCTCCATCTGCAAAGGGTCTTCACCTAACCCTGGAGGCTGTAGGGTTTACTGTTCTTCCCCCAGTAGTTTAATGCTTTTTGTTCCATAGGGGAACTAGGGGAGAAGGAACTAGATGGGGTTTGGTGCCTTTTCCACAGTAGCTTCTGGTCACTCCTCCAAGGCCTGCACTAGGAAGGAGGTTTTCTCTGATTCTCAGTCTTTCTTGTGACCACCTGATGACTCTGTAGAAAAGAGCCCACGAGTGGTTGTGAATTACTCTTCTCTCTGCAACTCCCAGGGGTTCTAAACGCTCATGCTATCCCGTTGCCTTTTGCAGTTCATTAACGTTTTAGCTGAATTCTTCTTACCAGATTATACAGTGCCCAGTGACTGTCCCAAATCAGCAAGTCTCTCCTTGGAGGCACTTGTCTCCTTAGATATCAGACTAATTGGTTGTCCTGCAACCTCAGATCCAAATAAATTTATGATTTTGTAGATTATCTGGCTTTTTTTTTGCTGTTGTTACAAGGATGGGAGCAATGCTCTTTCCAGCTTTCTGTATTCTAAGCTAAAGAGGAAGTCCTAATCACTCAGAATAATCTTTAAAATATATTTAATATTCAATTTTTTAAGAAAAGGAATAAATGTAATGAAGGAAGAAATGAACACTAAAGAACCAAAAGAAAATATTGGAAATATTTAGTTATCTTGGAGTACAAAATGGCTTTTTAAACATGACACTGATGTCAGAAACTATAAAGAAAAAAATTGGAACTGTATAAAAAAGTTAAATTTTCCTGTGGCAAAACCCACTATTAAACAAAACAAAGGCAAATGACAAACAAGGAATACTGTATGCAATACACATGACAAAATAAATATTAATTTTTGTATCTAACAGTTTTTGACAGGATATTTAGTCTATTTTCTGTCTTCCCAAATTCATCTCAAATTCCTTCCCCTCCTAATTTGAAGAATCATACTATATGTATAGTATTAGATAGTAGAAGAAAAGTTAAAACACATTTCTATTAAAACTCTATTTATCCTTTTTCACAGTCCTCAAAATATTACTAGCCTATATCTATTTTTTTTAGTTACAGCATAGCAAAGTAGAAATGTAAAGAGTGCTTACTGCTTTTGAAAGTACTGTGCAAGTATTACCTACCCTGACCCTTGGGATTACTATCTAATACAGCTGAGAATACCGAGGCTCAGGGAAATTAAGTACTTTGCTGTTCTCCAATCTACTTGTAAGACTTAATCTAGTCAATTTTATCTAATTATGCCTTCCAGAAATAACTTTGTGCAAAAAAAGCCTGGAGATAATTTACAACTGAAAATGCCAATTTGAGGGCCATTGTGTGGACACTGGAGCATGCTGCTAAGGTGGAATGGGCTGAAACACCTGGAATAAAAGAGAAATCTAAGTCTAGGTCTAGGGATTCCTATTACTATGACTTTAACCCCTATTTTAGCAAAACTACTGCAACTGTGAACTCTTACAAACTGAAAATGATTTTAGGGATTACTTCAGCAAGAGTAACCATTCCGGAAGGAAAGAAATTTAAAGGAAGGAAATCAGGTGGTACCCCTGAACTCCTCACCCCAATAAGTAGATGAGAGTTATATACCAGAAGCCTTCAGAGGGGGAAAGAAAAGTTAATCTGGGGAAACTAGTTCTGAGCTTTAATTTCTGTTAATTTTACCTTTTAGGAAGCCCATTTCCTATATCCTTTTTATAAAATTAGGTTTCCTTACAGAAAACTATTAACACATTTTAAAAATAAGCATCCTACAAATCAACTATAAAATTTAGTGTGCTGGTTCCTGAAGAATTTTATCACTTGCTAATTTTTCCTTGACCTAGTTATTTAACACAAAAGAAAGAAAAAAAAAACAACCTTTTGGTAAACATAAGAAGGCTTCTTTTCTCTAATCTGATTCATACCTTCAACTGAATTGGAAATTTTCTACAGTCGTTCTGTGAATCAACAGTAGTGAATGATGATGAGGTAGATTCAATTTTAGTACGGCTCTGAGGTTTGAAGTCTGAGACATCAGAAACTGTAACCTTTAAATTAAGCGGTGTCTGTTGTCTCTGGTTTGGTGACTGATTAACAACTGGATTAGAGTGGTCCCTGGACTGCAATGAAGACCCAGAAGGCACTAAATTCAAACAGCGGTTTTGTTGTTCACTCTTGATAACTGCACTTGGATTAATCACAGTGCTGGATTCCTGTTTATCATTTACATCGTTTTCCTCCTCACTTGAATCATCTGGTAAAATAATTCTGAATAATTTTTTTTTTGAAGATGCACAGTTTTGTCTCATCTTCATTTGTTTTAGCTTTACTGCACGTCGGGTTTTATATTTTTTACTCCTACTTGCAAAGCAATCTTCAGTTATTAGGTTAAAATCAACACAGACTTCTTCACTTGATTGGCTTTTGCAAGACTCCTCTTCATCAACACAAAAACTGTCTTCTAAATAGGTTTCATCTTGCTCAGGAATCTACAATACAAATACAAAATAAGAATATTATAAATTTCATAAAATCAGCATGTTTTAACATATTCTTTAAAGTTCATGGTATCTTTCTGAATATTTATTTCACTTACTTTATTAAGTCAGTCACTTGCTGACTAAAATATATTGAGCATATTCTTTTTTTTCTTCCAGTTTTATTGAAATATAACTGACATACAACACTGTATAAGTCTAAGGTGTACAGCATAATGATTTGACTTATTACATCATGAAATAAGTTTAGTGAACATCCATCATCTCATACAGATACAAAATTAAAGAAATAGAAAAAATTTTTTCCTTGTGAGAGCTCTTAGGATTTACTCTTGACAATTTTCATATTTAACTTACAGCAGTGTTAATTATGTTTCTCATGTTGTACATTACATCCCAAGTACTTATTTATCTTATAACTGGAAGTTTGTACATTCTGTCTACCTTCATCCAATTCTCCTTCCCCCTACACCACTCCCCTGCCTCTGGAAACCATAAATTTGGTCACTTTTTGTATGAGTTAGTTTGTTTGTTTTTGAAGTATAATTAACCCACAATACAATGTTAGTTCCTGTTACATAACATACATTTCAAAATGATCACCAGGATAAGTCTAGTTACAGTCTATACAAAGATATTACATAATTATTGACTATATTCGCCACACTGTACATTTTATACCTATGACTTTATTTTGCAACTGGAAATTTGTACCTCTTAATCTCCCTCACCTATTTCTCTCCTTCCCCAACTCCCCACTGGCAACCACCTGTTTGTTCTCTGTGTCTATGATTGTTTCTTTTTGATGTTGGGTTCATTTGTTTTTCAGATTCCACATATAAGTAAAATCATACAGTATTTGTCTTTCTCTGTCTGACTTCTTTCACTTAGCATAATGCCCTCTAGATCCGTCCATGTTGTCACAAATGGCAAAATTTCATTCTTTTCTATGGCTGAGTAATATTCCATTATATATATATATATATATATATATATATATATATATACACACCACATCTTCTTTCTGATTATATTCTTTATGGAAGAAAATGGGGAGTTTGGGAATAAAAAAAGAATGATTTACCCTCTAGAAATTTACAGTCTAGTACAAGGAGCCAGAAAAATAAACAGTAATTTATAAACAATGTGATAAATGCTATATAATAAACACAATGAAAGTATAGAGATAAGAATGACCATATTTCCAAGGTGAATATGGCAATTTATAAACAAATAAGGCCAATATGAAATTGTTATCCATAAATGAAAAAAATCTATAATTTTTAGGATATACCATTTTTATGAAAAAATTAATTTTCAAGAGAAATATGACAACATAGAAGAATTAAAATTTTAACTAGTAGATGATAAAGTTCTATTCACTTCCTTTAAGTATTCTCCTAATTGGAAAACAATTTAAGAGTATATTCTAATTAGCTCAAGTTAATGAAAGGATAATTTGATCAAATTAGGACTAAAAGAGATTTTGAGAATTCATTTAGCCCACCTTCCTTACTCAGGGCAGAAATTATTGCAAATAGTTCTGATGGTCCACTTTAGAAACAAAATGAAGGCTTCATTAACAGGAATATATTTCAACACCACCACCAGGAAATTCTCCACTATATTTCTATAGTTCATACCTGTGAGAAAATGTTTACGTTGTTACGTTTCTTATGGACCATTTTGTACCGATTGTTCATCAGTGGACTTCGCACAGATTTCATGTAAATAGCTCTCATTTCAGAATCTGTGTAGAGATAAAAAAAAAAATTTCAAATAGCAAAATTATTTAAATGAAAACTAACAAAGTATTTAACTTTGACCTATTCCAAATTAACATGATTCAAAACGTGTGGAATTACTTTACACAAAAGATATTTAATATATATTGAAACATATCTAAAAACAATTATTCAAAAATGCAAAGTTAGGAGTTTTGCCTTTGACAGACCATCTAGTTGGGTGATCATGGACAATTTATTTAAGCTTTCTGCCTTAGCTATCTCTCTCCTCTGATAACGAATATTATTAGGACAGTGCCTTTTCATGAAAAATAAATGTACACAAAGACCTTAGTACTGTATCTGATTTATAGAAAGCATTCTATAAAACTAAAACATAAAAAATCCAGGCAAAGATCAATGGAACAGGATAGAAAGCCCAGATATAAACCCACACACATATGGTCACCTTTATCTTTGATAAAGGAGGCAAGAATATATAGTGGAGAAAAGACAGCCTCTTCAATAAGTGGTGCTGGGAAAACTGGACAGCTACCTGTAAAAGTATGAAATTAGAACACTCCCTAACACCATACACAAAAATAAACTCAAAATGGGTTGAAGACCTAAATGTAAGGTCAGACACTATCAAACTCTTAGAGGAAAACATAGGCAGAACACTCTATGACATAAATCACAGCAAGATCCTTTTTGACCCACCTCCTAGAGAAATGGAAATAAAAATAAAAATAAACAAATGGGACCTAATGAAACTTAAAATGCTTTTGCACAGCAAAGGATACCATAAACAAGACCAAAAGACAACCCTCAGAATGGGAGAAAATAATTGCAAATGAAGCAACTGACAAAGGATTAATATCCAAAATTTATAAGCAACTCATGCAGCTCAATAACAAAAAAACAAACAACCCAATCCAAAAATGGGCAGAAGACCTAAACAGACATTTCTCCAAAGAAGATACACAGATTGCCAACAAACACATGAAAGAATGCTCAACATCATTAATCATTAGAGAAATGCAAATCAAAACTACAATGAGATATCATCTCACACTGGTCAGAATGGCCATTATCAAAAAATCTAGAAACAATAAATGCTGGAGAGGGTGTGGAGAAAAGGGAACACTCTTGCACTGTTGGTGGGAATGTAAATTGATACAGCCACTATGGAGAACAGTATGGAGGTTCCTTAAAAAACTACAAATAGAACTACCATACGAGCCAGCAATCCCACTACTGGGCATATACCCTGCGAAAACCATAATTCAAAAAGAGTCATGTACCAAAATGTTCATTGTAGCTCCATTTACAATAGCCAGGACATGGAAGCAACCTAAGTGTCCATCAACAGATGAATGGATAAAGAAGATGTGGCACATATATACAATGGAATATTACTCAGCCATAAAAAGAAACGAAACTGAGTTATTTGTAGTGAGGTGGATGGACCTGGAGTCTGTCATACAGAGTGAAGTAAGTCAGAAGGAGAAAAACAAATACTGTATGCCAACACATATATATGGAATCTAAGAAAAAAAATGTCATGAAGAGACTAGGGGTAGAATGGGAATAAAACACAGACCTACTAGAGCATGGCCTTGAGGACATGGGGAGGGGGAAGGGTAAGCTATGATGAAAAGAGAGTGGCATGGACATATATACACTACCAAATGTAGGGTGGATAGCTAGTGGGAAGCAGCCGCATGGCACAGGGAGATCAGCTAGGTGGTTTGTAACCACCTAGAGGGGTGAGATAGGGAGGGTGGGAGGGAGGGAGACGCAAGAGGTAAGAGATATGGGAACATATGTATATGTATAACTGATTCACTTTGTTGTAAAGCAGAAACTAAGACACCATTGTAAAGCAATTATTCTCCAATAAAGATGTTAAAAAAAAAATCCAGGCAAAAAAAACCTATACTTGGGCTTCCCTGGTGGCGCAGTGGTTTAGAGTCCGCCTTCCGATGCAGGGGACACGAGTTCATGTCCCAGTCCGGGAAGATCCCACATGCCGGGAGCGGCTGGGCCCATGAGCCATGGCCGCTGAGCCTGCGCGTCCGGAGCCTGTGCTCCGCAACGGGAGAGGCCACAACAGTGAGAGGCCCGCGTACCACACACACACAAAAAAAGTCACGGACCTTGGGAAAAAAGTCACGGACCTTTGCTGTTTCAAATCATATCAGGCACTGCATGAGCAGAATAATGTTAAGATTTGTGAAGGATAAGAATACAGAAGAGCCCACCACAATCTTTCCCATTTCTATTAAAGCCAATCTTAATCATCTGCTCTTAATATACTGTATAGAAGACCTGCTCAAGCATTGTTAGGGGAGACTGTTTTCTAAAAGTAGATCTCCCTTACCTTAGCAAACTTAATAAATTTAGCTTTGTGTCTCAGCAAATTTAACAAATTTAGCTTTGTGTCTCAGCTGGTTTTAAATTTAGCTTTGTGTCACACTGCTGGATTCCTCATCTCCTAGTCTTTGATTAAATGTCACCTTCTCAATGAGGGCTACCCCCTAATTACCTTACTTAAATTTGCAGCTTGTCTGTTAATACCCCTAACTGCTGCCACTCCAAATCTTCATCTTACTCAACTCTTTTTGTTTTTCTGTAAAGTTTTCATATTATACTCAATAATTTAATTATTATGTATATTGCTTGTCTTCTTCCATTCAAATGTAAGCTTCACAAGGGCAGGGGGTTTTGTCTATTTTGCTCACAGATGCAGCTTTCTCAAGAACCTTACATAGTACTGGGCACATAGTAGGCACTAAATACTTGTTTAAATGAACATCTGACATTGAGCCAACTAGGTCATTTTGGAGAGACATAATCAAATTAGCAGAAGCCTATAAACAATCAACTCTCACATAAAGCAAATATTAACAGAATTTGAATGAAAATGACCAAATATTTTACACACGACAAATTTAATTCCCTTTAAAGTCAAAGTTCTTTGGAAACCGACTAGAACATTTAAGTATAACCACATTAAAGGCATTGAAAATCAAAAGAAAAAGAAGCATCATTATATCACTTACCATTTATAGCCTGTGACAGTTGAGTCTCATCATTTAAAAAGTCAAGTAACGAGGAATCCTGTTCATTTTCTGACTCATCATTTTCATCTGATGAAACACATTCTGCATTTTCTTGGGAAAGTTCTGCTTCATCATCTAAAAACTTCCTAGCTACAAGCTAAGATAAATGAGAAAAAAGGAAGATGACTTTAAGAAAATCATTTTATTTCTTCAAATAATTGGAAACAGTTCTGGAAAATGGATTTCTTGCCAGTGCTTTTAAGATCAAAAATTAAAAAAACTACAAGAAGAAATAATAAAGTAGTATACCTATTTAAAATTTCTTCTTTTAATTCTGTTATGAATAAAGTACAAGTCAGCATGTCAGCTTGCTGAATATTTCTTAATAAGCATAAAGTCTCCTGAGTCTTTCAGCTAATTAATTTTTGCCAGGAAAAATACAGTACCACAGAAAGACTGATCAGACAAAAAGGTGCTAAGAATTCTTTTCCAAGAATGTGAATATTGGATAGAGATAAGAAAAACAATATAATTATTACAAAAGCAAATATTCTAAAACTCAGATTTCTGTCTCTATATTTTCTTCAATTTGAATATTAAATCCTCAATACACTAAAATTTCTTCATTTAGTTATTCAAAATAACACAACACTGCAAGATAGTTTCAAAACACAAAGAGAAACTAAAATACCACACCTTAAGATTTTAATTCCAATACAAAAAGTAAAATTCATGTCAAAATATTTTTTACTTTTGGGATTTTTTCCTATAAGAAATTATAGACAAAAATCTACTTCTGTGTAAGATCTATTGTTCTTTACTAATAAAAAATGTATATTTATATAAAAATAAGAAACTGAAAAAAGTTTACCTTTAGGTGACTCAGTCTCTTTTGGACTTTGATGCCTCTTTTATTATGATCCTTGAAGTCTGCTGATTGTGGATCTCGTTTGCTAAAATTCTCACTCTCATCACTAGATGATAACTCTAACTAAAATTCAATAAAATTCTTACATGAGAAAATATAATTGGAGTGTTGTATCAATGTGTTTCTCAAGGGTTATTGCTTCTGTTTTCATTTTTCCTTTTTAAATAGCTGAGCTAACATTTTCTTGTTAGAAAAATAAAATGCTCTTACAACTCAGAGCCATGTTATAAATACACAATACTTAAGAATTTAAAAGTTAGGTAATTCTAAGTACTAAAATAAGAAATTAGGTAATATAAGTAATGCTAGTATAGTATTCATTCAATTTTGTATGAAATTGAATGTATCTGATGAAAGAGTTAGTTTAACTCTTTTTAGTTTAACTCTTTCAAGACTCTGAAGGGTTTCACACACAAAAAGTTAAGTCTGTAAATACAGCTATCAAAATCAGTCCAAACTATACATGAGTCCTTTCAAACTAAGAAACCAAAATAACAACAAATTCTGACTATGAAACCTACTATAATATCTCTTACAGAATAATATAAAACCAATCAAAAGAATCAAAAGAAATTTATCAAAATAATTTCAATTAACAGGAATAATTTTAGGTTAAAGTAGATTGAGCATCAGCATTATCAATATTTTAATTCACTTCTAGTAAGTCAATCAGACATTCTAGTTCAAGTAGCAAGTTAAAGAAATTTTTCTAATGAAGTTTTATATGAGTATACAAAGTTAATATGGACTGATTGCATTTTCAATTAATTTTACACAAATTATACTAGTTTGTATTAGAGAATTAAAACACACAAGATTTCCTAATCTCAAAATTTAGCTATCAGCTATAAACTGATGACAAATGAATACTATTAGTCTTAAGACCTGTCCCCCGACTCAGATTTCACATTCTCATAGTTGTCAATGCCTGCCAGACACTGTCACTTTACTATGCCACATGAACTTCAAACATGTTCAACACTGAACTTACCACTCTTTCTTGTTTTCTCTAAAGATGTGACACATCTGCCAACTAGCCCAAGCCAAAACCAGAGAGTCATCGTGGACTCCTTCTTTTCCTTCTTTCAAGCTCATTCAGTTAACAAATGAAAGAATAAGGCCTTCCAAAAACTCACCCAGATTTTTCTCCAATTTTACTTCCTGGTACTTTTTGTCTTTACAATCCAACCACAAGAGATACTGTTTCCCCACTTTGTGTCCTTCTTTAAGCTGTTGGGAATGCCTTCCGTTCTCCCTTCTCTTCCCTAACTGCCACAGATGCTTTAAGATTTAAGTAAGGTGTTATCTTCAAGAAGCTTGCCAGAACTCCCAAGGTCTAGGTTAAGGGTTTATCTTTTCTTATCACTTAACTTAAAAAATTATATGGAAATTATCCACTTACTGTCTACCCTTCCTATTAGATTGCAGACTTAACAGTACAAGGAAATAATCTTTACAGTATCCCCAACATCTTACACAGTAGGTACAAAGTAGGTATTTAATCTGAATTGCTGGAGTGTACTGACAAAAATAGGAATAGTTTTTTGAAGGAGTTTAAAATTAAAATAGAAGTTCCAGTCACATAGGATTTACTATCTATTTTTCTGTTAAACATATACCCATAAGATCAAACATACCTATGGTCATCTATACACATATTTCTCTTGTAATATTTATTTCAAAAGGAATTACTATACATTATTTGTTATTTACTTACTCTGTTTGGAGGAGCCCTGCGCTTTTTGACAGCATGAAGTGGAGAATCAACTTCGCTATTTTTCTGATTCTAGATAAAGTAGATAAATAAAGTAAAAAAGTTTAAAAAAAAAGTTTTAAGGGGAACAAAAGGACTTCCCTGGAGGTCCAGTGGTTAAGACTCCATGCTTCCAAGGCCGGGGGTGTGGGTTCGATACCTGGTTGGGGAAGTAAGATCCCACATGCCATGCGGCGTGGCCAAAAAGAAAAAATAAGAGGAACAAAAAACTTTATGTGATCATGTTATTGTGATTATTGAATGACTCACCTCGGGGGACTCCAAAACATTTCCTTTTGTCTTTTTACTTTTTCTTCGGAAAATCTCATCATCTTCACTTTCACTGCTTGTTAACTGTTCATCTATAACTTATTAAAAAATAATGAATCTGGTCAACAGATTTAAGTTTATCCAACCACAATTATTTATTTTATTGATGGATCCAATAAGAATTGTTTCTGGCAATCTCAACATTTATTCACTCTCAAACAAGATAGTTTTTTAGAAATTTGGCCCAAAAATCAGCATGGGAAAAAACCGAAAAATTAAAACAATGCCAGTAAAGAAATTAAGACATGATAACTCTTGGTAATAAACATATATTTAACTCAGGTTCAGTTTTACAAATTAACTGAAAAAAGTCCAGAAGAGTGCAAAATACAATTTTATTAGTTTTATTGGTTCTAGAATTCATCTCTAAAACCTACTATAGTCTTTCTGCCCTTTGTGTCTTATTCTCTTTCTAGTTGAAGGCTACAAAACAATATATGAAAAGATTTTTTAAATGTATGTATGTACATATGTGTACATATACATATGTGTTTGTGAGTAAATGTTAAATAAAAATTGGTAGTCACCCAAATGTAATTGGAATAAGACATTCAGGGGTAGAAAGAATGTTAAAAAACAAAACACTCATGTGAAATCAAATCCTTGAAGTTTTCAGGTACTTAAAGAAAGTTCTATTTCTGTACTTTCATAAAATTTTGACAGAAGACACCTTTTATATGTTTTTATGAAACCTTCTATAAAAGCCCTGTGGTTATTTTAAGATATGTTCATAAATCCTCTGATATGCCTGCCTTTCAAGAGTTGGATCACAATTCTTCTACCCTTGAGGGTGGGCCACACTTGGTCACTTGCTTCTAACAGAAGAATATAATGGAAGTGAAGGGTGTTACTTCAGAGTCTAGGTCATAAGAGGTCTCATCTTGCTCTCTTTATGGCCTCATTCACTCTGGAGGAAGCCAAATGCTAATATAATAAGAATACAGGAAGTAACCCAATGGAGAGGCAAACATGGCACGAGCTTATTCAAGCCTTCAGATAACTGTAGCCCTGGCCAACGTCTTGACTGCAACCTCATAAAATATCTGTAGTCAGAACTCTCAGCTAAAGAGTCCAAAGAAACGGTGAAATAATATATGCTGTTCAAAGGAACGGTGAAATAATATATGCTGTTTTAAGTCATTAAGTTGTGGAGGAAATCTGTTATGCAGCAAGAGATAAAAAACACAGATTTTGGTACCTGGAAATAGGGAATTACCATACCAAAACCCAAAACTGTGGCCATAAATTTAGAACTAGAGAGTGGGCAGAAGCTGAAAGGATTTTTGAGGAAAGTTTTAGTGAAAGCTTGAAGAGCCTCAAAGGAATTGTTTGTAGGAAGATTAATGGCCATTTAGGAGGCCATGGGTGAGGGCTTAGAAAGAAGTAAGAAAAACCTTATTAGAAATTATAGGAAAGAGGATCCTTAATGTAGTGCCAGAAAGTTTAGCAACATTGTGGTAACACAGAAAGTAGAAAATGTACCTAATGGGACTTCCCTGGCGGTCCAGTGGTTAAGACTTCACCTTCCAATGCAGGGGGTTCGGGTTCGATCCCTGGTCTGGGAGCTAAGATCCCATGTGCCTCGTGGCCAAAAAAAAAAAAAAAACCCCAAAAACGAAGATATACCTAATGAATGATCTAAGTAAGGAGATTTCCAGACAAAATGTTTAAGGTATTACCTATGCTTCTTCCTGTTTAAGTAAAATGTGAAAGGAGAGAGAGGAACTAAAGAAAGTACTGTTAAACAGGAAACAGTTGAGACTTGCTGGTTTTGAAGATTAACAGCTTCTCCAGCTGGCAAACAATATTAAATTAAGAAATGTTCCAGGCAAAGATCTAACCTAGAAGACTGCTAAGAAGCTATTGTGCAAATGGTGCTGAAGGTGTAACTGTAAATGCTTTAAGACCTCAGAAAGATCAAAGGTGGTACCTTAGAGTACCATTCAGTCAGATAAAAGGCCCTCTAAACATTTTAAACATGTCTCTAACATTTCCTCTCGAACAACATGCCTTCTAAGAAGATTAAGGAACTATCTCTAGACATCTTAGGAGAAGCCAAAGGTAGAGAAGGACTTACCTCCAAAAGATTTGTGGGCATAGCTAGTGTCTAATGGAATGAACCTCAAATAAGATTCACAAGAGATCCACAAAGATTTATGAGAATTATATGCAAAGAAACACAGCCAGCTACAACTAAAAGGGGCAAAGACAGTACAAAATGAAAAGAGGGCTTTGGATCCCCAAATTTTCACTAAAAGGAAGCAGGCTGAGAAAACTCCACAGGTGCTACCTGTTATGAAATTGAACCGAGCATCCAGAGGACAAAGCCGAGAACCATGGAGAATTATTACCAGGCTTTGAGTACTAATCAAGAAACTTCCAATCTCAGCTCTGCTAGATTTTAGAATTGCTATGGACCAGAGATTCCTGTGTGCCTCCCATCACCCTCTCCCACTTTCAAATAAGCCATCTTGGAAGCAGATTCTACATGCCCAGTCAAGTCTTCAGATGACTGCAACCCTAAGTGAAATCTTGACTATAACCCTAAGAGAAAGCCAGAACCACCCAGTTAAGCAACTCTCAAATTCCTAAACTACAGAAACTGTGAGATGTTATTTTAAGCCACTAATTTAAGGGGAGTAATTTTTTACACAGCAATAAAAACTAATACAAACTCATAGAGTAAATTTCTCCTCACACTCTCTACTAATAAAACATCTACCCAGACAGATAAACTTGAATAAATCCTTTTTGTAGATGATCACTATATAATCCAACTCATTTTCCTTTTTTCATTATCTTCTATGGAAGCCACAGTTAAATGCAGGGCTCAGCTACAATAAGCAAATCATTCCAGGAGGCTTTCCTTTTTAACTGCTTTAGTGGTGTTTTAATCAACTATTATTGTATACATATATAACATGGCAAATTATCCTAAGTCTTCTATTTCAGTTAAGTGGAATAATAAATACTAAGTAAATATTCCCTAATAAATTGTTCCTTAATGTATATGTATTCAGAATTATATTGCCCATGGTTAGTAGTTAAGTACAATGCTAGAAAAAAAGTTTTAATGCAAATATGACACAAAGTAAAATTATCTCACCCATTAACACAGACTTAATATAAAGGTGTTAAAGCAAATATTAAAGGATCACAGGCAACATACTTAGTAAAAATACACATCAGAGTACCTCCAGAACTATGCAGAATAGTCAGTTTTTAAAAATCAACTGTATTTCCAGAACTTATTTTAAATAAGTTTTTATCTTAAATAAAACATTCAGGAATCATGCCCTTGATGCTAATGAGAACAGATAAGAAAAAGATTTACAAAGGAAATTCTCATTTTACCCTACAACTATTCTTTTTCCTCAGCCATAAAGAATAAAATTCATAAATGGCCTGCTATAATAATCTATACACAAACTAGAGTTGGGTTCTATAATAGGATCTAAAGGATACTTAAATCATTTTAATACTAAACATCTATTTTCTGGGTTTTCTGTAGAATTAGATCACAGAAATCCAAAGATTCCTATAGATCTGCTATGATCTTATCTCAATCTTCCAAATACAGTCTTATTTCTAAATTTTGCTATATAAATCCTCTACTTTATACTATCCCACCAAAATCTCACACTTTCCTTCTTTCCCTTTGTTTTCACCATTTTATAACATCCAAATTCCCTCCTGATTATTTTCAGCATATCCAAATCATGAATATTCCTGAGGAGCTAAAATGAAAACCTACCTTTAAAATCAACATTTCCAAACTAATCCAGTTCAAAATGTTTTCTTCTTCTGAACCTCCTAGATGTCTGCCATCTTATTATTCACTTGGTAGTTATTTCCATGTTTTACTGGTATCTTTTCAAATGTATATGTCACACAGTTGTTTGTGTTTTACAATAAAGGGCTAGTGCCAAATCTTACACTTCCACACTTCAGTGTCTAGCATAATACCTTTCCTATGGCATGCATGCCATAAGTATATGCAGATAAAATAAATACTGGATCAGTAAGCATCAAGTTAAGAAATATATAGTACATCGATTACCTAATTCAATACTCCATATACTGAGAAACTACGTTTTGAAAAATTATAGAATATGATCCAAAGTAATCATTCTAGAAAGATTTGTATTTTATAAAGATGTAATCTTACCTTTAGCAGAACAGCAGGATTGATGCAGATTGATTTGTTCCCTGCTCTTAGCCTTTTCTATAGAAAGTCCTGAATCATCAAAAGTTGAATTCAATGTTTCTTTGAAACTTTGTAGATTTATTTTTCCCTTATTGGAATCTGACTTCCTAGCCATTTCTATTCTCTTCTTAGAAAATGAGTTCAGCGTGTTTGACTGAGAAAGTGGTGTACTCATAACTTTCTCTCCTACTGGCAATGAAAATTGAGAATAACCAGGAGACATAAATTCTTTATTTTTTGTTGCATTCATTGGAAAACATGCAAAAGTTGGACTCTGCTTATCTTCACTTGATGGGTTAGTAATGGTTACACTTGTAGAACTATCAACATGGTCTCTTGATATTACTGCTTGATTTGAAACATAATTCACATCATTTATCTCCTTAATGTCTAAACATCCTGCAGATAGATCACCTAAAATTTTATTCTTATTTGTATCTGATGCATGTTCTAGTATTTCATCATCAGTATCTGGACTACAAAATCCTAAATCGAAGGTAACAGAAAATAAATCCTTAGAGCAGTCAAAATGATATTCATCATTCTTCAGTTTTTCCTCATGTACACCTCTCAAATCTTCATGAGATTTCCAACTATTCGTATCACCGATAATTTGATCGTGGGGTTCAGAATTATTGCCTAACAAAAGTTCATCAGAAATTAAGAACTGAGAGCCCAGTGCCATTTCACTTACAGCAGTTTTGTCTGACACACATAAAGATTTGCATTTACTGTTCAAGGGAGGAAGGTTTACATCATTACACTCTGTATTAACATCCTCAAATAACAGCAAACTCTCATCCTGATCAGTATGCAATATTGGGAGGCCACTGTTATCAACATCATGATTCTTTTCTTCAACAAAATACTTTGGAGGGCCAGTATTTATTTGAATATGATGGTTGGATACTAAACGTTCATTTTTAATATCTTTATGTACTTTATCATAGTAACAGAAGCTTGGTTCAGCAGAAATCTTATCATTAATTGTACCATAAAGGCAACTTTTTTCAGAAGGATGAGTAATAAATTTAAGTGAACTCAATTCTAAATTCTGTTGAGAATTTATAGTTGAATGTGACATCAAACAGGTGGATTTGTCATTTTGTAAACACTCTGTGTAGGGTAGAAAAAGCAAGTTCTCAAGTGCAGAACCCTTAGAAATTTCATATTCCACATTTGAGAGTGCACTAAGAGGCGGAGGAGAATGAGATAAAAATCTCTCTACATTAGCTAGCATCTCTTTTGTTAATGGATGACAATTATAAAATTTGTCATCTGTCCTAGCTATATAAAGCTCATCCTCAAATGGAAAAAATAAGCTAGAAGAAAGAGATTTCTCATCACTGAAACTGTTATAACCAGAATCTAAAAAATTTCCAGTAAATGAACTAGTAGGTTTATTTGTAAACTGACAATCTGCTAATAATCCACATGACCGATTACCTACATTTTCACTGATAGCACATGTGGCAGCAACTTCATCTGTATCTGATACCCTTTTATCATTTAGTAGGTCTACCTGAAATATATTTTCAGCAGTAGGACTGCCATCAGTATCTAAAGGCCCCATAACAACCTCTTTATGTTCTTTTTTAGGATGATCTTTTTTCAGTTCTTTGAAAGCTTTTTTTTTTAGAGAAGCAATTTCAGTTGGTTTGATACGAATTTGTTTAAAATTTTCAGCACATTCTTCATCAGATTCCATCATTGAGAGTGATTTGCCTTGATTTCTATTCTTTGTAAATGAAGATTTCTTGTTAGTAGTAAAGGTGCCATTGGCAAAAGGATGATATTCATTCCTGGGAGCACTAGATGTTGAGCTAACATCTTCCATTTGTAAATAAGATTTAATTTCCAATTCATAGCTGCATTCTCCCTATAAAGAAGGAAAATGAAAAAGTCACAGGAAAACAAAACCAAAATAACAATTCTAAAGATGAGTTTTACTCTGCTAAAATATTTTCTAAACAATATTACATTACTCAAATGATTTTTTATCCCTTAAAAACTTATTCCAAGTCAAACAAAATAGAAATGACACTACTGCAAAATTATCATAAATTATCTTTTATCAGTTAATATTTTTGTATTCCCAGTACCCAGTACATGAGAGACCCATGATTAATTATTTGTAGAAAGTACAAATTAATACATAGAATACGATTATAAACACTTTTTTCACTTCTGACATTTAATTGAACAATAATTCTAATTTCCTAAAAATAGATATTTAAGAAATTAATATATATAAATGAAAAACATGCATATGTATGTTAAATTTACTCTATTGATGAAGGTAAACTAAGAACAGCTTTTAAAACATCTGAAATAATGGTACCTGTATGTCTTCTAGGCTGTAAGCTAGAATATACTGTTTTTAACAAATTTTCCAAGAACTCTTCCAGTGAATTTCCAAGTCTTACTTATCTATAAATCTAAAACTACAGTCCCCACCATCCCTGACTCATCTTTTCCTCTTGCCCACGAATGCCACTTTAGTCAGGATTCCTCTACTATTCAGGGACTTAAGCAATTAATTCTCCACTTTTTGAATAATAAATACAGTAAATATTAATGTGAAAATGTCTGTCTCCATGCTAGGATATATGCTCCCTATAGAATATTTTATCTGACTTCTTCACCAATGTAGCCACAGGGCCTAGAACAAACCATGCCATGTAGAAGGCACTAAATAAATGTGTTACTTTGATGCATAGGCTTTGTTGGGATCCAAAAATAATTACTTTATTTACGTGTATTCATGAACAACAGCTAATAAAAATAGCAGCTACAATCTATTGAGAAATTACTATGTGCCAGGTTCTATTCTAATTGCTTTATGTGTATTAAGCCACTTAATCCTCACAACAATCTTATGAAGAAAGTATTATCATTATCCCCATTTTACAGATAAAACTGAGGCACAAAGAGGTTAAGTAACTTACAGATGCATAATTAGTAAGAGGTAAAGTTGGGCTTCTAACCCAGGCATTTTGGATTTCACACTCATAATACGTTCATCATTATGACTCACGGAAGAATAATCACGAAACTGCTCAAGAAATCACTAAATCTCTAAACTACCACCAGGATAAAAGAGACATACCAAATGATCTATATGATAGAGAACATTTATGCAGATCCCAATCTAACAATAATCCTAAATTAGCTTTACAAACAGTTTATATAAATCATTAAATGGGAATTCCCTGGAGGTCTATTGGTTAGGACTCGATGCTTTCACTGCTGGGGCCCAGGTTCAATCCCTGGTCAGGGAATTAAGATCCTGAAAGCCATGCAGCATGGCCAAAAAAAAATTTTTAATAAAAGAAAATTTTTAAAAATCTTCAAATATATTAAAATTTTACTCTGGTCTATCAATATTCACCAATGACATTCTTCTAACTAGGCCTACTTCTCCTAAGACAGAAAACTAGTTCCTCACTGAGATCACAAGAAGCTATATAGAAAAACAAAAATAGTCTAGCTATGATTATTTATAATAAATACTTGTTTCTTATAATACAGACTTCAAATGAAGAAGAATAAAGATTAAGTATTCTAGTTTCACTGGCATACCAGCAAGAGAAAGTTACATTAGAACCCTACCTCTTCATGTCTCATTCCTTCTATCATTTGCATAATGTTTATGAAATGGTGACATCGATCTGAATGGTCAACTTGATATGTAGGTAAAGGATGATCCTGCCACAGTCTCCATTCAGAGAGAGAGAGTTGATGAATTCCAGTGGTTGGTTCTTGAGTCTTGATTAATGATAATTTAACATAATAAAAACACACATACTCAGATTTCACACACTGATTAAAAAAATACTTAATATACAGATAGCCTACCATAAATAATTTTAATTCATTTAGGTATTTTCAACTAAAATCTCAGGAGAAAAAAGAAAATAACTTTAAAAAGTACAAAGATGCCCTTTTAAATACATTTTTAAAATAACTGTTACATGTATTGCTTGTAAAATTAGAAAACAATAAATGTCATTAAAAATGAAATACACAAATAAATAAATGTTACATGAGTTACTACTTGGCCATATTCCTATTTATATAGTCCCATGTTAAGAGCAAATATTTAAGAAAATGTGTGGCTTCAAAATTACTATTATGCTAGATTTATATTCTATAATCTAATAAAGAGGCAGTCATAATCTCTCAGTGATACTGATCCCAATTCTTCATGCCTACTGCCATTTCTCACTTTACCTGTTAGTGAATAAAATACAAATTCTCAAGAGCCATATATTTCTAGCCCTATAAATCTTCCCAAAGGAATCTTCCTTGAGGTTGTTTTTCTAGTTCTCTAGGTTCATATGTAACCTTTGCTCAATTCTCTTGACTTTCATTAAGTTCATCAATAATTTGTTCATAGAAAACAAAATAAACAAGTCTAAGATCCAATTTAAAGTTTTACTGTAATTTCAAAACAAAAATTGAAAACAAGATTGTACAAAGATGCTCAAGACAGCCTAATTTTATATTAGTAATATACTGAAAATAATTCTAAAACATGACAGGGAAAGAGCCAAATTATGGTATATTGCAGAGTAACGTAACAATCAAATAAATTACACCTACACAGACATGTTCATATGCAGAAAGTAACAAGAAAAGTCAGAACTTATGTAAATATATAACAGTCATGTAAAAATATATATACAATAAGGAATACAAGAAAATTAGTAGTTTTACCAAGTTAGACTTTAATATTCTTTTTTACACTGCTTACATTCTTAATTTTTACATAAGTTGACATTCTGATCATGAACAATCATTCTCTTTACTTCCAAAGCTATTGCACAGTTGCTATAAAGAGCATCTGAAAACATGTTCAACTTACTGGTCTGTTCTCCTCATTTTGTAAAGATAGAAACTGAACTTGAGGCAATGTTATTTCCTTAATTTCATCAGTGTCTCTTAATCTATATCGTCTGTTCCATAATTTAAATTCTTCTTCTGATAAGAACCAATCATTCTTTGAATTACTCTGCCTCATTCCTATAAGTTTAAAAAATAATTGAAAAGAGGTTCAAAAAAATCTGCCAGGCAAACACAAAATATATGACATCAACTCAAACGCTCTACCTGTTTATGTTTACTCATCTCTGCTAAACCACTGATTCTATACCTTAAAATTAGTGTTCTTCATATAAACACTCTGGTTATCACTTCCTGCTTCTACATATCTCCTAAACTTCTCTCACCTCTTTGAAAGTACTAGTGCACCCTTCCATCTAGAGCTAACCTTTGGTAATGACTTCATTAGCAAAATATCACCAGGCAGCTAGGCTCTCAGTCCTGGTTTCTTTTGGACTCTCTCCGTTTTGTTGTCTAAGACCTGGCAGGAAACAGATAACTCACAGATGAAAACTAGTATCATGATTCTAGCATAACATTATCAGAAAAGTTATCTGAAACTGGTGTGGGGGTGGGGGAGATGCCAAGACTAAAGTCTTAATTGGGGGGGGGGAGGCGTTGAAAGGGGATAGGAAAGACCTACTGCTTTAAAAAATGACATAATAATATACTTTTTAAAAAATGTATAGTAAATTAACCTTTTTTTAAATTTCCATAATCTCTATGTAGGAAAACAATCACCAACATGGAAAGGATAAAAAATAAACCTATAACTCTGGTCCCAATACAGATGAGGGCAGAAAAAAAAATCAGAAAGACTACCGAATTAGGAATCAGGAAGCTTCTGTCTTAGCTAGTCCCAAATATTATATAGAAAGCTTTTATAAAATAACAGGTTTGAACTAGGTGATCTCCCAGGTCCCTTTCAGATCTAGCAATCTGAGGCACTAAGGCTTTTGAAGTAGAAAGGTATTCCATTCTCCTCGTCACTTTAAATAAACTCAGACCTCTAAGCCCAAATGAATTATATACTAATACATAGAAGATGACATTCATACACACTATCTTGGCAAGGTGGATCACTGACACTTGAATAATCAGAAAACGGCAGAAGAAAAGCACAGAAAAATATAAATGAGCTAATATTATCTCAATTTTTAAAAAAGGACAGGTTGTAGACTTTTACCATCCATCCCTATAACATTTTATAAACAATCATTAAACATATGGTTAATTAACATTTATAAAAATGAAATGATCACTACGAAAAATGTATGCCAACCCAATCAAGTTTTTTAATAAATTCAAGAGAATTCAAAATACATACTATCCTTTCATTTTAACCCCAAATTTGGCAAAGTCTTGTAAAATGACAGGTATATTCCTATTAAGTGGATTTGCATTAGGTTTAATAGGCATATCCAAAAAGCACTGATTAATGGCTCTGAGTTAAGGGAAAGAACATTAACAAATTTAAGTGAGTCCAAAGCAGGTGCCTAGTAGGGAAAGAACTTTGAAACTTCATGGTAATGAAAACCAGTAGAACAATCAGTTGAACAAACCTGAGAGGTACTGTCTTCAACTATATAAAGAACTGCCACCTATGTAAACCAAAGATCAAATCCACTCTTTGCGTCTAGAAGCTGTTGGCAAAGAAAGTCGCCTGCCATTTCAGTAAACAAAGGATGATGGGGCCATCAAGCCATGCCGCTGCAGCTGCCCCCAAGGGGGTTTCAGCATAGAGAAACACAGGATACTGGCTCCAGATAGTTAAGATGTACATCAAAGGTATAATTTTAATGAGCCCAAACTCTTGCATATTCCCATACATAAAAAAGCACTAAAATCATTAACTTGAGACGTCTGTTTTTTGTGATTAGCAGTAATCTTTTGATGCTCAACTACTAGGGTTCTTTTTCAGCAAAAACTCCTATATATCCTGGCTCCTCCTATACCTCTTTGGAACAGTCCCTCAGAGCTGTCTGAGAGGCTGCCTTCCCGGGCTACAGTCCTCAGTAATACCCCAAATAAAACATAATTCTCAACTTTTACATTGTGCATTTTTTTTCAGTTGGCAAACCCAAAACTAAATCAATGAGCAAAAGGTACAAAGCCAGATGGTTTTTCAACAGAGGGACTTCTTCTATATGGACTATTCAATAATGGAATGAACCCTCATAAAAGAATACAATTTCCGTTAACAAAGATGTTCAAGTTGAGGCTGAATATACATTTAACAAGAATGCTACAGAAAACATCCCTACCTTGGTAAGTAATTGGACCAGATGACCCCCAAGGTTTCTTCCAAATCTTAGAATATAATTACATGATTTTATGATTCTTTAAAAGCTTACCTTAAAGATTAAGTAAAATTTTTTAAAAAAAGTTTTTGTTTCTCATTTTTAGAGTGCTAATAGTTCCAGATATTTTCTTGATATCACCAAAATCTCTGCAGTTCTTAAGCTAGCACTCTCATTACTATGCTCACTGGCACCAAAGTATTTTTTTCTTACTGACTCAATATCACCAACAACTTAGTCTAATCTTACCACTATCTGGTGTAACAGTAAACTGAAAAAAAAAGGGGGGGGGCAGATTTCACTGATGGCCCAGTGGTTAAGAATCCGCCTTCCAATGCAGGGGATGTGGGTTCGATCCCTGGTTGGGGAACTAAGATCCCACATGCCAAAGGGCAACTAAGCCTGCACACCGCAACTACTGAGCCCATGTGCTCTACAGCCCGTACGCCACAACTAGAGAGAAGCCTGCATGCCACAACGAAAGATCCCACATGCCACAACTAAGGCCCTGTGCAGCCAAATAAATAAATAAATAAATATTTTTTAAAAAAGAAAGAAAGAATATTTTCTCCTTTGCAGAGATGGAAATAAACAATTCCCCCTCCCTTTTTCTGGGAGCAATTCCAGAGATACCTAATGTTCCTAAATCCTTTATTTAACCCTTTGATATTTATGCAAATTGCTGTAAAGGCAAAGCAAGCTGTCTAGCCAGCTTTACAACCAGAACTTATTTTCTTAAGGACCTAGGAGCCATCTCTTTGAAATGTAAACATCAAGGAAGATAGTGTCCCTATCTCCCATACACCTGCAGAGTTTAGCCTTGGCACCTTTCTCTGAGCTATCCTTATCTGCTTGTCATAGAGACAGAGAAGTTTTATTATTTCTTTGGATAAAGGCAACTAGCTAACACAAATGGCTACCTCAATTACCAGGTGAATTTGGAATGAACTATGAAAGAACATATAGCAAATGGTGCTGTCCTCTTATATGAGGACAAGTTACTGTTAATCTTAAGAAAATGATATAAAGGACTGCGACTGCTTGGATGAATAGGGTAGAATTTCTTTCTGTCTTTGTATTATCTCAGTGGATTGCTTACAATGCACATTGTAATTGGCTTAATGCTTATTCAATAATAAAACTATTTTCTTTCTTTTCCACAATTTGTAAAGAGGATTCTCTAGGCTGGTAAGATATTTTTAATTTTCCCAACACTGAGTTTCTTTCATTCTGTACTGCCAGTGTCTCCTTCCCTTTGCCACATTAATCATCTCTTATCCTTCTCAAAGTGAACATCTATAACATCCTAGAATGTATGCTGAGTTTCTCATAGAAGAAAAGTATCAATATATAACCTGCTAATGGACAACAGGAAGACAAATGCATGTCTCAAATGTGAAAAATTTTATTTACCCTTCCTATAGGAAAAGATAGATGACTTTCGCTGCAAGTTCCGAGAAGACTTCTCTGGTTCATAGACACCATGCGTGATAAACATCTTATGTAAGTGTGGATTGATGCCATCAGGAACCATTCGTGGACTTCCTTGGTAAAAATGAAGGACCTGTCTATTACCTGAAATAGCTTTATAAATATTTCTTTTGTTGCACTGACTTTGATTATAAGTCTGCAAAAACAAATAAACATCAAATCACATTATTTCTATAATAATCACCAAGCTGACAAGCAGTTATTATATTAGTCTGAGTTTATTCTAAACAGTAAACTCTGATCCACTTAAATACTTGAAGAATGGAATATCTGTTGTCTTAAATTTGAAGCCTGTTTAATTAACTCTTGATGAAAATCATTTCAAAATTCATTATTATAAAAGCTTAACTTAGTAACTATATTGTACAAAGGAAATCTTTTTAGTATCTTGCTATTTTTGATTAAGGCTATTTATATATAAGTGGAAATTGCTTTTTAAAAAAATACTATTCTTTTATTTCAGCTTTTACTTCATCTCTCTACGTGTCAATTTTCTTTACTGTATACAACAAGAAAAGCACTAGTACTGCCCTTACAGTGTTGTTGACAGGATTTAAACAAAATAATGCATTTGAAACATTTGTATCACTGTCCAGCACAGGGTAGGTACTCACCAAATGTGGGCCATTATGACTACTTAACAGATAAGAAAATTAACACCTGATATCTAAACTAACAACTAACAACTCACTTAAGGCAACTCACCTTAAGTGAGTTGCCAAGGTAATACAATTAGTTAGAATCCAATTCCACTCAGTGATAATACATAGACTTTTAAAAGCTGCCAGACATTTTATTTATTGGAATCATTTTATAGATAAACTGGATGTTATATAAAAATATGCTATAATCACATGAAAAGTATTGGTGGAAAAAGAAATTCATTTTTCAGGATGATTTTTAAAGGGTTTATAAAACATTTTAAATCAATTTTTAAAAACTATCACAATTAATGAAAAAATCTTTAATGTAAAACTATTTACTTAGCCACAGAAATAGTCCCACTCAGTTACAAAAGTTAGTTAATACTTTAGTGTACATACACAAAATAATATGTATTGATACAACATCGTATTTAGGAAGACCTGTCACCCAAGATTACAACAAAGTATGAATATCATTCAAGTCCCTTATCACTTAGAATAGGCATCAGCAAACTTTTCCATAAAGGGCCAGAAAGTAAATATTTTAGGCTTTGCAGGCTACCCATTATCCCTGATGCATATTCTTGTCGGTTGGTTGGTTGGTTGATTGATTTGAGCAATTCTTTAAAATATATTAAAAAAACATTCTCAGGCTTCCCTGGTGGCGCAGTGGTTGAGAGCCCGCCTACCGATGCAGGGGACACGGGTTCGTGCCCCGGTCCGGGAGGATCCCACGTGCCGCGGAGCGGCTGGGCCTGTGAGCCATGGCCGCTGAGCCTGCGCATCCGGAGCCTGTTCTCCGCAACGGAAGAGGCCACAGCAGTGAGAGGCCCGCGTACCACAAAAAAAAAAAAAAAAAAAAAAAAAACTAAACACAAAAAGCAGGCCTTAGAAGCATAGGGAAATAGTAACACAAAGTAATACATATTGATTTTTGTATCTCTGTATCTCTAAATTAATACTGAAGTACAAAAATGTGTTTCTTTATATGGATAAAAATATTAATACTGAATCCAGTCAAAAATTCTCCTAATTCCAAGAAAACAACAGGCAGAATCTAATACAAAAGAAAACAGAAATCAATCACAATTACCTACAGATTGTTTGGACTTTGAATGTTAACAGATTGATACTTGTCTTTAGGCTCTGTTTCTCAAATTTCAATTGTCAAATTACCGTTTCCATAAGTCTACTTACCCGTTCTTCTCGTCCTTCAGCAAGGATAACAACAATCCTGCCTTGACGTTTGCGGCCAGTTCTACCCATTCGTTGCACAAGACGAATCGGGCTCTTCTGGGCATCAAAACATATGATAAGATCAACTTCTCCTATATCCAAACCTTCTTCACCAACACAAGTAGAAACCAATGTGTTGTAACCACCACTACGAAATTGTTTCACTACCTAAAATTAAAATGATTTAAAAATAACTAGATGCAAGTATAAGAGAATTGTAGATCAAAGCATACTTTTTCTATTTGTCCCTGAAATCAGATTCAAAATCAGCACCCAAAGTAGTATCAAATAGGAAAAGAAGCGGCAAATGGCAATATAAGCCAAAAGACATTATGGTAAAATGCAAAGGGCAGTCCCAATTTCTTTGCTTTAATAACGGTTATGATTCCAAAAGGTTTTGCTAACAATTTATACATGAATGAGAAACCACAGATACTATTTTTAGCATCACTAAAAGGGGTGTAAAGCAGATAAGTGGCCCAGAGCAATTACTGTTATTTATCATGTCCTAGACCTAAATTTATTGTTAGTAAATTTAACAATAATAGTAAGTTTAATAATTAAACTATTGTTAAAGTAAGATTGTTTTATTACTTCTAGAATTCATATTTTAAATAGAAACAGAATCGTGGACATAGAGAACAGACTGGTAGTTGCCAAGGGGGAGAGGGTTGGGGGAGGGATGGAGTGGGAGGTTGGGGTTAGCAGACATAAGCTTTTATATGTAGAATGGATCAACGACAAGGTCCTACTGTACAGCACAGATAACTATATTCAGTATCCTAGGATAAATCATAATGGAAAAGAATATATAAAAAAGGAATGATACATATATGTAACTGAATCACCTTGTAGTACAGCAGCAATTAACACATTGTAAATCAACTATACTTCAATAAAAAAAATTTTTTAATTAAAAAAATAGAATTCATATTTTACCTTTTATACTATCATTCCATTGAAGGGTAGCAGAATATGCCACCCCAAAATATGACTGTAGGAGTTTAGAACATGCTGCCCCAACCTATGCTGCTTTGGTATATTGATGATTTTGAGCTATAGGCACTCGAAAACAGCAAATGCAGGGAGAGGCTTTCTCTGAACTCCCCTTATCTGTCTAAAAGCAGATCCTCCAGGAGGAACTCAATTGTCATAAATCCCCTCCCCAGGAGTTTCAACAACCAGGGAAAATTGATTCAACAAGACACTGAAAGTCCACACTACATCCAGACAAACTTTATCACAAACTATCATACCTCCCATCTTTTCTTTTAGCGCTCCATTCATCTTCCCTAAAAATCATTTACTCTCCCCTGTGCAACCCCCTTCTCTTTCCCCATAAGATATTTAAATCTGTATTCTAAGCCACTTCAGGGAGTTACTCATTTTTCCCTCAGTATCTCCTATGCATACATGAGGTATACATGTTAATAAGCTTCTGTTTGTTTTTCTCTTGTTAATCTTTTATCACAGAGGTCTCAGCTAAGAACTCATTAGGGTAGAGGAAAAATTTTTTTTCTCACCTTCACCAGGATTTCTCTCTGATCAAGTTAATGAAACTACATTAGCATGACAATGAGTTAATGAAAAAGTCAACAAATATTTTGAAAAGTTTCCTTAAGCCTTATAAACTTAGTTCTCAACTGCTCTGAGCCTCAGTTTTCTTATTTACACACACACACACACACACACACACACACACACACATCAATGTTGCAGGTTTATGGATGGTGGAATAGTAGTAGTGGTGGTAATTAAATAAGATCATGGTCAATAGACAGATAGAGAATAGAAACAAAAATTAAATGATGGTATTCCAGAGGAATCAGTCATACTTTTGACTCATACCTTTATAAATGCCTATTAAAATATAAGAATGCCTGAACAAAATGGCTAGTATGAAGGACAGTTATCAGACCTCATATCTAAAAAGTAAATTTCAGGAGAAAATATTAGGGGAATATACACAAAAAGGAAATATGAAATTATGTATCTCAACAAAAAACAAACGAACAAAAAACTACTTTCATCTCTGTGCTCCTTTTAGTAATAATCCTTGAAAGACTTGTATACTTGCTATCTCCAGCTCTTCTCAGTGGTGGCTTGTCCCACCATTCCACTGAAAATGTTCTTTTCAAGGTCATTTGCCTTCTCTCTTATTCCAACAGTCAATTCCCAGTTATCATCTTATGCGACCCACCAGCAGCATTTATACATTTAATCACTTCCTCCTCCAGGAGATACCACACTCTCCTGGTCTTTCTCCCATTTCACTAGCCATTTATTCTGATTCCCCAGGACTCAGCCTTTGGATATCTTCTCTGTTTTCATTCAATCCAGTCTCATCTACATCATGATGATTCCCAAATACATATTTCCATGAACCCATGAAGTCAAGACATATATTCAGTTGTTTACTTAACATCGCTACTTGATGTTTAAAACAGTGTAACTCAAAGTACAATCCATGAAGTATTTATTACTGGTGCAGGTACTGGTTCACAAACTGTTTGCTACCAGCTGACAAAACTACAAAAACTAAGAGTAAGAGTTTAGAAACTTGACAGAGTATTCCCCATCTGTTGACTCAAAAAAAAAAAAAAAAATTTAGACATGAACTTTGTTTTTCATTAAGCTTATTCTTCTAGTAATTCATTTTTGTTGTAATGTTCAAAGGTATCTGTATGTGATGTATTGAATGGAAATAAACTGGTCCTCCATCAGTTTTGACAGTTTGAAAATCAATAATCTCATAGGCATGCTAAAGTTAATTTGTCCAAAACCAAGCTAATATTCTCTACAAAACCTGCCTTTCCTGAAGTCTTATCCACCTTAGTTAATAGCCACTCTTTTCAGTTGCTCAGGCCAAAAACCTTGGAGTCAGCCTTCACACTCCTTTATCTCATATCCCACTCTAATTTGTCAATAAGTCCTGTCAGCTTGACCTTCAAGATATATCCAGAATCCAATAATTTCTCACAACCTGCTACAACCCTAGTCCAAGCCACCATCATCTTGAGCTTGAATTATTGTAATAAGTCTTCCAGTTGGTCTTCCTATTTCCACCCTTAGCCCCTATAGTTTATTATTAAGACAGCAGCCATTGTGATTCTTTTAAAATATCAATCAGGACATGACCCTCCTCTGCTCCAAATTCTCCAAGGTCTTCTTCTCACCTTATTCAGAGTAAAAGCCAAAGTCATTAAAATGGAAATGTAAGGCCCTAAAGAATCTGGCCCCCAACTTCCTCTGTGACTTCATCACTTGTTTCTAGATAAATGAATAATTCGATTACAACTATTTGCTTGAAAGCTTATTTCAGAATAAAACTGCTGTTATGAAAGCAATTATATATAGGAGTAATAAAAAGGATTGTTACCCTGGCCTACATAAAAATATTATTGATAAAAGTTAGTAAAAGACAAAGTCAGTAAAATCTATAAGGTTTCTTATGGTACCTGACAAACCCAGGAAATGACTCTGGGTAATAATGAAGTTGGCCAGAGACCAGGTTGGGGCCTATGGGTATTTCAAAATGCTTGACCTCCTAGGTAGAAATTCACTTCATTTTTCACACAGATATTACTAATCACTAACGTGATTATTAACATTAGTAATAATCATCCACTAGATGCCTGAACCCTTTAGAGTACTTATTAGACTTGAGGTAGGGAAAAGTGTTACATTCAGACTCAGGAAAACCTCCTAGACTCTCTCCACCAGATCCAGTTTGCTTAAACAGACTCTTGAGTACAGTGGGGACTGGTATAAGAAGTATTTAATAATAGGAGTCCTCATCTATTAATGTTGACAGAATCAAGAAAGGATCTTTCACAGTGAATTAGACATAAAAGACATACCTAACTGTCAGAGGCTACTCAAGTGTAGACCTATAGCTAACCTGAAAAAACCTGTACACAGTTTGTAAAAATCTATAGTCTAAAATTTCCCCAAAAACATCATAGCACTCAAAAATTTATGACCAATATTCAGAGCATACAGCTACCTTAAATACCACCATGGTTTCCTCTGACCATATTTTTAAGGCTTTTAGATAACAGAAAAAAGTGTAAGCTTATTATTTGTTTGGAATAAATAACTAAAGTGACTTAAGATAAATAAATAGTAAACATTTCTTGAAGGCTCTACAGTACGATTTCATTTAATGCTTACAATAGCTCTACAGGGTATGTTTACAGATAAGGAAAACTGAGGCACAGGAAGTAAAGAAACTTATAAGTGGAAGGACCAGGATTCCAACCTACATAACATGAATCCAGAGCCTTTCTGCTTAACCATTATACTTTTAAAAAAAACATTTCAAAATCCCAAAAAACACTCTTTTTTTTTGGTCTTTCAAAATATGCCTAGTTTTATTTATACATTTACTACAAAATTATCTTTAAGATGTAGCCAACTGACCAGTGAGTTAAAACAAAACAAGGCATAAATGCAAAGCTAATCAATTTTATTTTTATATTCATCATCTCCTAAAATAATTACCTCCAGTTGCTCCTTCTGGGTAAAACCCTTCATGCTTTTCCCTGAGGAATGGCCAACAAAAGTCATTACTCTAATAATTGGCTGATGCTGTAAAAGCATTTCTGCAATTTCTTGAACACTATCTCGAAATGAAGAGAAGATCATAACTCTGGTCTCGTCACATTTCTTGTCAGATGTCTTTTGAGCTATATAACAAAAATACTTTAATTACAACTTTTATAAAAGCATTTAGATGAGAACTAATTCAAAAGACAAACCTGAAACTATATACTAGTGAGTGACAATTCTTTCAAAAAAATAATTTAAGGTATCTTAAACCTTTGCTGGTTTTCCTCCTACCTTTTCTAGTAATCTTAATAAATCTGGCTCCTTATCTCTCATTGGCTGTCATAAAATAAAAACCTAAACCAAATAAAAATTACCTTTTGACCAGTCCTTCAATTGATGCATGATGCCTGTTATTCCCCTTTACCTTCTAAATCAGAAGCACAAGACTGCAGAGCTCTCACTGATTTTGTATATCTTCTCTTTCCTTTCTGCTCACTAAAGGCACTGTCTTAATCCAGGCCATGGTATTCTGTCCCCGAATTACTGATATGTTCAAATTCTCAAAGGAAACTGAAGAATATACCCAACAGTCAATCACAAAGCTGCTCCCAATGTCTCTGTGCTTGGGAGGAGTAGAATGCATAAATAAAAACATGATTTTGAGGCTGGACCACTTAGTCTCTGGGTGATGTGTGACCATGGTAGTCATTTAATCTCTTTAAACTTTAGTTTCTTAATATCTAAAACGGATTGAGGTGATGATTAAATGAAACAGTAAATATAAAGTATGTAGACTTGCATATAGCAATTGGTTAATAACTGCAAGCTGTGTGGAGTTTTTTGTTATTTGCTTTCTTTTGTTTTTTAACCTTGCATGGGACTTTGACAATCCTTCTTTCTTAAGCATGATTTATATTATGTTAATCATCGTGTGTGCCAGAGACTATGCTAAGCATTTTATATATGAACTCATTTAGTCTTCATAACAACCTTATGAATTCAATGACTTAATACATATAAAGTTACTGTATAATACATAAGGAAAAAGAAGCAGTTGCTGTTGCAAGGAAAATTATTCCAGATAAATCTACTTTGAATCAACATAGCATCAAGACTCTACATCTGACCAACTGCAGATCAATAGCTACTTTCAGTGCAAAGCCTATCTCCTTCAACAGGCCACAGCCTGCCTTTCTATCTTCATTCCATTAAAGCTGCTCTACCAAAGTCATCAATAACTCTATATTGCCAAACTCAGTGGATGCTTTTTAGTTCATGGACCACACCTCTCAGTAATATTTAACACAATCCACTCCTTCCTACTGAAATAGTCTCTTCCCTCAGCATCTCTGATAATTCACTTGTCTGGTTTCTTTCTCAATCTCCTTTGTGGCATTTTGCCCTCTGAACTCTAAATGTTGGTATTCTGCAGGACTAATTCCCAGACCTCTGTCCCTAAACTGTATTCCTGGTGAATACAGTTTAGGGACAGAGGTCTCGAAACTTTAAATTCTCGAAACTTTAAATATTGCCTTTATGCTGATAACTCTAAAATTTATTTATATATATGTAAATAGATAAAAATATCCCAGATCATTCTTCTGAGACCCAAATTCACTTATCCAATGCCTACACATCTCAACTTAGATGTCTCAAAAGCATCCAAATCTGTTTGCTCTTTCTTCTCCATGTTGTTAGTTTTCTCTTTGTTCACATAATCATCTGCAAACACACACACACACATACTCCTACACTTACGATTTTTTTTCTCATACTCTATGTCCAGTCCATCAATAAACACTGTTGGCTCCAACTTCAAGATATATCTAGAATCTATAACCACTTCTCAGAACCACCTTGCTGCTTGGTACTACTATCTTGGTATAAGCTATCATCATCTGTTATCATCTTAGACTATTACAATAGCCTCCTAATTGGCCAACATCTATGAGAGTGATCTTTTAAAAATATAAGTCAGATCACGTCACCCTGCTGCTCCGAATGCCTCTGTAATAGTTTCACAAATCACAAGCATGCACAGAATAAAATCCAAAGTCCTGACATGGCCTACAAACACTACATGACCTGGCCCCTGGCTATCTCTCCCACCTCTGCCTATACCACTCATCCTCATTACACTATTCCAGCCAAATTGGTTTGTTTACTGATCCTTAATCTTACCAAGCACCCTACTGCCTCAGGGTCTTTGAATCTGCTATTCTCTCTGCTAGGAATGATCCTCCTACAGAAATCCACAAAGCTTGCTCCCTTACTTCCATCAGCTCAAACATCACCCTACAAAGAGGTCTGCTCTAAAATCCTATATAGGACTTCCCTGGTGGCGCAGTGGTTGAGAGTCCATCTGCCGATGCAGGGGACATGGGTTCGTGCCCCGGTCCGGGAAGATCCCACATGCTGCGGAGCGGCTGGGCCGGTGAGCCATGGCCGCTGAGCCTGCATGTCTGGAGCCTATACTCCACAGCGGGAGAGGCCACAACAGTGAGAGGCCCGCGTACCGCAAAAAAAAATAAATAAAACCCTATATAAAATAGCATCCTTCATGACTCTCTATTTTCTCAACTAGCTTACTTTTTCCTACCATTATATTATACATTGTTTTATTATCTGCTTCCCTTGTACTGCCCCAAGCTGACTTTTCTTTTTCACATAATATCTTATTCTTAACATTTCCACCATTCCCCTGATGCCTATGCTCCCAAAATTTCTCAGAGCTTTTTAATATTCATTATCCAGAATAATTAAAAGCTCATCTTCTCCATAAGAAATGTTAGCACAAACTAATGAGTCAGAGTTTTAGCTTTTTCAATAACTTTGCCTTGCCTTGAGTCTATTAAATACGACCTACCATTCCATGACTTGAAGTGTTCAACTACAACTTCTTCTAATTTCTTTAATTTTGGATGACTATAGCAGAACTTTTTATCTTCATCTCCTGTAAAAAAAACAAAACACAAAAAATTTTTCTGTATTTTTCCATATTCAATTACATTAATGTATTTTTATTACCCTTTTCAAAGTGGATTCGTTAAAACTTATTTCTTCTTTAAACAGTAAGTAGAACCTGGGTAGCACACAACCCTTACTGTAAAATAAACTTTGAATTTTTATGAAAATTTCATTCTGAGAAAGACTCCAAATGAGAATCAGCAGCAAAGAGAAGGGAAAAATTCACATTTAGTTAAGCTATAAATCAGTTTTTGGTAGTTCTGAGAATTTTCACTACCAGTAACAACTTCTACTTAGTTCTATTATATATTTAAAGTTTATGACCTGCTTGTATATATATTTACCTAAGTTGAAGAATAAGATCTTTTAGAATTTAACAGGTCTATTACTACAGAAATATAAGTAGATATAAATAGACATGTGGATCAATGGAGCATAATTTTAAAATTAACCTTGATAAAGAGGAAACAGTATAAAATTTTAAAAGAAAAACCAGACCTTTTTTGATAGCAGAAATGCCACTTGCTGTAGTACTACGTGTATGTGCAAACATGCACTCTAGATGATTATAGAGTTTCATGAAGTCCTCATTTCGGCTAAGTTCTTTTTTTGCCCGAGTCATTCCTTCAGAAATTAAGAAAATATTTTTCCAATAAATTTAATAGCAAAACTAATCAAATGTATCATTTATTTAAAAGAAATTACACTTTAGCAATGAATGCAAGTTTTTTTAATTTAAAAATAAAAACCAGCAACTTTTTCCAGTTCCACATTCACATATGTATTAATGAATGGCTTCTTTTCTTCCAGCAATTTATCAAAATCAAAGAAACATGGGCTGGCACCTTGATCTTGGACTTCCCAGCCTCCAGAACTGTGAGAAATACATGTCCACAGTTTACGAAAAAAAAAAGAAGAAGAAAAAGAAAGAAAGGAAGGAAGGAAGAAAGAAAAAAGAAAGAATTTGTTACATAACTATTCCATTGCTTTTTATTTTATTTATTTATGTATTAAGCTGTGCTGGGTCTTAGTTGCAGCATGCGGGATCTAGTTACCTGACCAGGGATCAAACCCGGGCCCCCTGCATTGGGGAGGACCACCAAGGAATTCCACTGGACCACCAAGGAAGTCCCCTTCACTGCTTTTTACAATAAAGCACCTTAAGTAATCCAAATGGCTCAATACATATCGTTAACTAAAATAATACATGTCAGCACTTTTAAAAATAATTTCATATAATTTACCTTTAGTTCCATCCATAATTCCACAAAGGAAGAAATATAATGATCTCATTCCCATTTGCTGCAATAACTCATAACCATGATATAAACTAATACAAATAGCAAACTCTCCCTCGATTATGCCTTGTTGCAGTCCCTAGAAAAAACAAGCATGTATCAAATTTACCCAGAGAAAGAAATGAAGATACATGTTCCATGCAGACCTTATTGGTTCTACTGAATGTCCTAAGATGTTGCTATGGAAAGGTGTCAATGTACTTTCCATATACAATCTGCCCCTTTATTTAATTCAACATGAAACTTACATTTTAAAGAGAATAAATGAACAGGGGGATATTTATCATATGCTGTTTTTCTTTTTAGGTAAATTATTAGCAGTATATAGATTTATTTGGTCTTTCAAAACAATTTAATAAGCACCTACTATTTGCCAAGCACTGAGCTAGACATTTGGGATACAAGGGAAAATAAAATAGATATGGGCCTATCCTCATAAATGTTTCTGACATCAGGACAAATATTTAATCAAACTGTTTAACACTAACATTTAACACCAAGTATACATGCCACAGTAACATCTGACAGGGAGCACCAGACACTGTTATAAGCACACTACTTATACAAACTTATTTAATCTTAACACCTAGGAGGTAGGTACTATTGTTATGCCCATTTTACAGATGTGGAAGCTCACGTAGGTGATAAGTAGCAGAGCCAGTATTTGAATCTAGGAAATTTGACCCAGTGTGCTTGTGCTTTTAACCACTACTCTCAAGGAAAAGTAAAGTACATATTCCTTTTACAGGAGCATACAGTCAGTATATCTATACAATAAAATACCTTTAAAAGACCATTGAGAATATATTTTAATTATTTTCCTTTATTAGAGATGAAGACTATTATTTAATACCTTACATTTTTAGTAGCATTTAATATCAATTACACTCATTTTAAATGTTTCCAGGATAGTGATAAATGCCTTAAAATGGCACCCTAATTACCTAAAAGGGTAAAACAACGTCTCTGTAAAACATAAACTCTCATCAGTGAGATCAAGTTCAACAGGTTTAGATTTATGATTTAAAATTTTAATGAACCTTTAACTCCTAGCAGAAACTTTAAACATTTTATTAAAGTCTAGTATAATACACTGCAATTTCACAGAAAATTCCCTTTGTGGTTTCCCAGATACTATAGAATAAAGTCCATATTTCTAGTATAACATTTAAAGTTACTCCCAGGTGGCCACAACCTAGATCATATCTGACTCCCTCAATCCTTTACCTCAGTCAAATGGGTTTTCTCACTGTCTCCTTTATACCTTCATTCAATTGCCTCTGTTCTTTTGCACATGCATTCCCTCTCAGTTCCAAGAATGACTCAGTGCCTTTTCATGCTTGTGAGCATCTCTTTTGACTCTGGACCTAACTTGACAGATATGTTCCTATCCACCTATTTTTTTCCTATAAAGATTAAAAATACAAAGCTTACTGTGATGCTTAATCCAACCTCAGTATGGAGATTTAAGACTAAATGCTATGGGTCTAAAAGTTAGTTAAAAATCTACCCTCTTATGACCCTTTGACTTTGCAAAACAGAAGTGAACTAAAAGACAAATTCTTAATTAAAAGTTATAAGATAAATTTATCTTAATTCACATAATTAAACTGTATTCCTGCTAGATCTTTTTCATGATTTTATAAACTATATAAACCATCCCTGAATTCTTGATGAGCTAATATATACCAAAAACCAATCATTATTTACATTTCATCCTGGTTCTAAGTAAAAACGTAGTCTATCAGCAAAATTTATTTTAAAATACCTACCACAATATTTGGAGATGGGTTTTTCCTAAATTGATCTCTTGCCAGAATTATCTGGTATTTTGTTAGATTGGGAATATCCCTTCTCATCAAAACATTCCTCTGAATCAAAGAACTGGCAAGTGCTTCCAAAATCTGCAAATTTCAAAGAAATTTAATTTATTTTAAAATCCTTTTACAAATACATTTCCTCACATACTAAAATAGTTCTATATATTAAATTATATATTAAATAAAGTTTGTCTTAAAATGAATTTTTAAGTAAACACAGAAGAAATGATAAAATTTTAAAGTACTTGACAATTATCCCCAGATAATCCACGTGAGAGTCAGCACAAGCAATTATATTCAACGATAATTCAAGAACATATGTGTTGGGCTTTCCTGGTGGCGCAGCAGTTAAGAATCCGCCTGCCAATGCAGGGGACATGGGTTCAAGCCCTGGTCTGGGAAGATCCCACATGCCACGGAACAACTAAGCCCAACTACTGAGCCTGCGCTCTAGAGCCACAAGCCACAAGTACTGAGCCCGTGGGCCTAGAGCCTGTGCTCTGCAACAAGAGAAGCCACCACAATGAGAAGCCGGGGCACTGCCATGAAGAGTAGCCCCTGCTCGCCACAACCAGAGAAAAAGCCTGTGCACAGCAACGAAGACCCAATGCAGCCAAAAATAAAATAAATATTTTTAAAAAAAAAAAAAAACAAAAAACGAACATATGTGTTTATCTGTTTATTTCTTAACTCTCCTCCTCTCCCTCCAAACTAAGCACAATGAAAGGAGGGCCTTGATTTTTTTCTCTGTTGCATCTTCAGTGCCTAGAACAAGTCTATCACATAGATAAATATTTGTAGAGTGAAGACTAAATCAAAATTCCTTGAGTACATTTAATTTCATTCACTGATTCATTCTCTCAAAAATATTCATTAAGGGACTTCCCTGGTGGTCCAGTGGTTACAAATCTGCCTTCCAATGCAGGGGACGCAGGTTCGATCCCTGGTTGGGGAACTAGGATCCCACATGACGCAGGGCAACTAAGTCTGCACGCCACAACTACTGAGCCCACAAGCTCTGGAGCCTGCGTGCCACAACTAGAGAGCCTGCGCCGCAACTAGAGAAGCCCACGTGCCACAATGAAAGATCTTGCATGCCGCAACAAAGATCCCACATGCCACAACTAAGACTTGACATAGTAAATAGATATTTTTAAAAATATATTCATTAAGTATATACTATATATCAAGCATTGTTCCTGATGCTGGGGATATTGTGGCTGAGACAAATGAAGTTTCTGCTTTCCTAAAGTTTACATTCAATAGAGGGAAGAAAGGAATAAAGAAGTGAACAAAGAAAGTAGAGAATTTTGATTATGATAATGCATTTAAGAACCTAAAACACAGTAATGCTTTGTAGAGTGATGGGAAGGGGGTCATTATTATATAAGTGGAAAAAGAGGGTTTCTTTCTTTCTTTCCTTCCTTCCTCCCTCCCTTCCTTTCTTTCTTTTTTTGGGGGTGTGGGGGGAGGAGCAGCAATTGTGCTGCCCGGGCACCCCCTGCCTCATCTGTCATCCAGCCCCAGGATGCAGAGGAGCGGGCCCTTGGATTGTGACCTTGCCAGCGCCCTTCCACCTCCGAGCAGCCCGTTTCCCACACTAAACTTCCTGGCTGGGGATGGACCTCTCTGGGCCAGGGCTGCCTCTGGTACCAAGCAGCAGGAGAGACGGTGCCCCGGGTTGGGCAAGCAACGGAGCCTACTGCTGCATGGGTGACAGCAGGGCACTCTCAGGGGAGAACTGGGCATGCAGGCTCCCACAGTTCTCCATGTTTTCATGCCACCAAAGATGGTTTCTTTTAAGAGGTAATACTTGACATCTGAATGATAAAGTATGCCTAGCCAGAGAAGTTCTGAAGACAGAGCATTACAGACAGAGGAAACAGCAGAAAAAAGGTCCTGAGCTTAATGCCATAGTGAAGGTAAAAAGCGAGCTCCAGATGAAGACCTACTACAGCAATATGTAATTTGCCTAAGCTTTATTCCCTAAAATATAGCTATTTTAGTACATTTCAAATCTTTCCTCTCTTCTAGCTTTGCTGATCAGCTTTGCTGACCACATGTGCCTAAAGAAGCACTCTAAAAAAATCAATAAAGTTAAATTATTATATGTGATTATACAAATTACAACTTTTATATTCTTATAAATGGAGTGATTTTATTCATAACCAAATGTATTAGCATTTACGAGATGATTACCAGAAATACTCTGCCATATCTTAAATTATTAACACTTAGAATTTTGTTACAAATAATTTAAAAACAAAAAAAACCCATATTTCTGTAAAACTTCTCTTTAAGAAAGACTTGTTAAAGATTAAATGATAGATAAACTTTCTGGTTATTCATTCCTGAATAACAAACTACTTCAAAACATCATAGGTTAAAACAACAACCATTTCATTTGCTTGTGATTCTTTTTCTGCAGGGCAGAATTCAAGCAGGTAACAGAGAGGGCCTAGAAGGGATGATGACACAGTAACAATGAACATATCTAGTGCCCATGTCTTGGTTTCTAAATACAACTCTTCCATAGAAGGAATAAGGATTCCTTGGAGAAATGGTTGATTCTATGGCTAGGACAGGACAACTACTAAATGAACATAAAATATCTTGTAATACCAGAAAGTTAGGAACTAGTCCTCCCCCAACCACCCCACTGCTCCCAACAAAAAGTGCATGTCTAAAGGACACAGGAGCCATCTTAAAGGAACTCCTAATGGCCAAAGCTGGAACAATCTGAGCAACAAAATTAATAATGATAGTATAGAACTTAACCCACAGGAAAAACTAATTATCCATTAATATAATAATTATCCATATTAATATGAAGAATTGAAAAAGTAAATTGGGGAGAAGAAAGAGCCCTTCATTATAGAAGAATTCAAATTAACAAATGTAAAAGAAATGAGGGAAACAAGAAACAATGATTAGGCAAATACTACAGGAATAACTGTTGTAGGCAAGAACGATCATTATATGCTAAAGTTAGTGGACAAAGTATTTTGAGAATCAGGGTATTTGCATAGTCTCAAAGTATCTCCCCACTGGAACTCTATATACTATTTCTGCAAATTTCCTAAAAGTCTAAAATTATTGCAAAACAAAATATTAAAAATAATAAAGAATTCTATCAGGGCATTGCAGTGACAGCTCGTCTCTGCTCCTGATGTCTAGAGTCTCAGACAGCTGGGAGCTTGCTGAAATAACTCAACTGAGGCCATGTGTCTGCACCCTCAGTTCTAGCTATCTACTGGCTCCTCCTTTGTCCTCAGCATGGTTAATTTGAGGCTCACCATGACTAACTTAGGGTTCACCACATTCTATTGGTCAAAGTCAGCCTAGGTTAAGCCTAGATTCTAAGGAGGGGGAAATGTATCCTGCCTCTCAATGGGAAGAGTAGCAAAGAATGTGTAGCCATCTTTAATCCACAGCAATGAGGATATAAAAGCAAGGTTTTCTCCTAGCATGACAATAATTATGAACTTTAGAAAACCAATTGCTACCCCCAATTTTTCCCATTGAAAGTGATAACTGCCTAAGCAGTTGTCTTAACAGCTACAGTATTGACATTTGGACCAGATAATTCTTTGTTGTTGGGGGGGCTCTCCTATCCACTGCAGGATGTTAAGCAGCATTTCTGGCCTCTATACACTAGATGCCAGTAACAAGTCCACTCCCCACACCCTGCAGTTAGAACAATCAAAAATGTGTCAATGGGCTTCCCTGGTAGCTCAGTGGTTAAGAATCAGCTTGCCAATGCAGGGGACACGGGTTCAAGCCCTGTTCTGGGAAGATCCCACATGCCACGGAGCAACTAAGCCCATGTGCCACAACTACTGAGCCTGCGCTCTAGAGCCCGCGAGCCACAACTGCTGAAGCCTACATGCCTACAGCCCGTGCTCCGCAACGAGAAGCCACTGCAATGAGAAGCCTGCGCACCGCAACGGAGAGCGGCCCCTGCTCACTGCAACTAGAGAAAGCCCGCGTGCAGCAACAAAGACCCAACGCAGCCAATCAATCAACCAATCAATCACGTGTCAAGACATTGCCAAATGCCACCAAGTGGGCAAGATAGTCCCCAGTTGAGAAACACTGCTGTACAAGGGATCAGGGAGGAATATATTGAAAATATATTTCCTTACAAAGAAAGTTCTGGTTGAATCTGGATAAACGTTTTGGGTGTGTTCACTATGTGAAAATTCACTGTGCTGCACAGTTACATTTAATGTACTATGCTGTTCATATATGTTTGGGGGGGCTGGTTATACCGCATTTAAAAGGTTTACTTAAGAAAATACAAAACCAAATTGGCTTTAGAAATGGTCCATCATTTTGTATTTCCTCTTTAACTAACAGTTTGCCAGTACATATAAAACATGGCGCTCATACTGAAAATTGTCATTTCAAAGAATTTTTTACCATATTAATTATATAAATGATTATAACTATACATTCTCACAGTCAGATTCTGTTAATTAAAATAATTACATTATCAGCTCATTTATTAAAACCCTGAATTATGATAAAAATGGCTTACCTGTATATATGCCTTTTGGATAGCTCCAAGTTCTTCACCAAGGGGAACAACAAGCTTTTCAACTCGTCTTTCATGAGAGTATGGCAAAATATCTGGAGAATCTTCAGAACGAATTTCTATCTGCCCAATTAGTAGATTAGTAATAACCTGTTGCACAGCCTACAGAAAATCAATTAAGTATGATTATATATTACTTATTAAATTTTTTAGTTTGTCACTAACAAAAATAAAATAGCAATAAGTTTTTGAAAAAAATTAGAAATTTATATCATTAAATATTTTTTTAAACTACAAATTATAGCACATCAGGAGTGGCACAATAGGGGAAAATGCCTTTGAAACATCTTTCTTGCATGCCAAGCATCCAAGAGATAAAATGTCCACAAAGTTCCTCAAATGTATTTTGTGCTTTCCAATGGTAGTGTTATATCCTGTCAATATTTATAAAGACTCAGACAAAACAGAAGTTTCAGATTAGCAAACCAAATCCCCAAAACATTATATAACAGTCAATTTTAGAGCCAGAACTAAAACACAGATTTCCTGATTCCCTGGCAAATACTTTTTTCCACTGATTTTTTATGGGGAAAACAGAGAAGTCCTGTTACTACTAAAGGATACAAATGTACCTTGGGAATACTTTACAAACTGACTTGCTAAGAAACTGAGAGCACAGGTTCTACGCTAAATCAATTATTAATAAATGAGTGGAGGGAATTCCCTGGCAGTCCAGTGGTTAAGACTCCACACTTTCATTGCCAAGGGTGCGGGTTTGATCCCTGGCCAGGAACTAAGATCCCACAAGCTGCGGGGGTGGCCAAAAATAAAAATAAATAAATAAATGAGTGGAATATTTTCCATTTAAATCAATATATATGCTGTGAATATATTTCTGGAGCTAAATTTCATTCACCAAAAGCTTATAAAGGAACTAATTGTAAAAATAGGGAATTTAAGAAAAAACAAAAAACCTGTTGGTATAAACAACTGCTATACCATTAGACCACAATACTACTGGGTGTGATGAAAAAAAAGAAAGGAAGGGAGAGATGGACTAATGGAGGGAAGGAGGGAGAAAGAATCCTGAAAGTATCCAGAAATTAAGAACTCTTTTTTTAAACACTAGTAAAGCCTCATGGGCTTAGTTTCAGACAAAAAATACTCTAGGGCAAGAATCACATCTTAGTCACTTTTGTATTCCCAACACCTAGTATAATGCCTAATACAAGAGCACACTATAGTTACTGAATGTCCACGTACATTCAAACTCTAGAGTAAATATATGACCATTTTATAAAATTGACTAAGACTTCAGTATTTTTTTTTTCCTTTGGCCGGACAGCATGTGGGATCTTAGTTCCCCGACCAGGGATTGAACCTGTGCCCCCTGCATTGGTAGCACAGAGTCTTAACCACTGGACTGCCAGGGAAGTCCCAGACTTTAGTATTTTTAATCATTCATTCATTCAAGAAATATTTGAGTAACTCCCATATGCCACGTATTAAATTGGTGATAGAGGTATAACCAAGATAGAATAATCCCTACATTCATGTAGGTACTATTTTAGTGGAGCAAAAATACAACAAATAACTGAATAAGGAAAAGAATGACAGATTGTGATAGATATTAAGAAGAAAATAACAAGATAAGAAGAGTTGACTTTTCATAGCTTAAGAGTGAATTTTTCTGAAGAGGTGATATTTAAGCAGAGACTTGATGACTAAAAACAAGCATGTTTAAACAAGGTTGGGCAAAAATGATAGGATAGAAATTTCTAAAACTAATCGAGGCTATGGACAGAAGGTAAAAAGTCTATGGCTTGGCAGAATTGAAAGCTACCTTTGAAATTATCCAGAACCTAACACAGAAGACCATTCAGAGCTACTAAATTAGAATGTCATGGGATAAGGCTCAAAATCTGCATGGGATAGGGCTCAAAACTTTTTACCATTCTCCAATAAAGGAAATGTGAGCTCCCTGGAGAAATGGTGGATTCCACAGCGGGGATAGGAAAAATACTAAATGAGCATAAAATATCCTGTGATGCCAGTAAGTTAGGAAGTGTTTAAAACAAACAAACAAAAGTGCATTCTAAAGGACACAGGAGCCATCTTCAAGGCACTCTCAATGGCCCAATCTAGAACAATCAAAATTACTAATGATAGTACTGGATTGTAGCCCATTTTATATATATATATATATATATATATATATATATATATATATATAAATGTAAAGACCAGAATTAAAAATAAATGAGGAGAGAAGACAGCTTTTCACAACAGAAGAATTCAAATTTTAAAATGTAAAAGAAATGAGGGAAAGAGGAAATAATGATTCAGCAAACAGCACAGAAATAATTGTTGCAAGCAAGAACCATCACTGGATGCTAAAACAGAATATTTACATAGTCTCATAGTATCTCCCCCACAACAGACTTAATTAAAAAAGGAAAAATAGTAGTTTTACAATAGAGAAACCAGAAAGTCATCATCCGAACCAAGTCAAAATTAACAGCACCAGGGCTTCCCTGGTGGCGCAGTGGTTGAGAATCCGCCTGCCGATGCAGGAGACACGGGTTCGTGCCCCGGTCCGGGAAGATCCCACATGCCGTGGAGCAACTAAGCCCGTGAGCCATGGCCGCTAGGCCTGCGCGTCCGGAGCCTGTGCTCCGCAACGGGAGAGGCCACAACAGTGAGAGGCCCGCATACCGCAAAAAAAAAAAAAAAAAAAAAAAAAAAAAAAATTAACAGCACCAGTAATAAGACAAATCATCATGTATTCTCGGATACAATGCACTAAGAAAGGTACAGCATCACTTCTGGGGTATTCTTGCCCAAAATGCATACATAACCTCACTCCAATCATAAGAAAACATCAGACAATCCCAAATTGAGGGATATTCTACAAAATAACTGCACCTACTCTTGAAAAGCATCAAGGTCACGGAAGACAAGAAAAGAATGAGGACTGTCACAGACTAGAAGGTACTGAGGAGACGTGACAACTAAATGCAATGTGGGATCATAGACTGGACCCTAGAGAAGAAAAGGACCCTGGTCCTGGTGGAAAAACAGGCAATAGTCAAATAAGATTTGCAGATCAGTTACTAGTATTGTATCAATGTTAATTTCCTGGTTTTGATAATTTTACTATGGTTATGTAATATGTTAACATTAGGGGAAGCTGAGTGAAGGATATACAGACTTTAATTTTTGCAAATTTTCTGTAAGTCTATAAAACAGTAAAAATTTAAAAAACAGCTTCAGGTGATTATTTGGCACACTGAAGTCTGAAGACTAATGTAGATAGTCTCCTACAACCACAGAAGAAAAGGTAGGCATCTTATATGAAATGCTGTACTCTTGATGTTAAACTAAATACTAGAATGGAAAACTGATCTGGTCACATACAAAAGTTCTTATTTTCTTAAACATTAATAAATTTTACTTACCTTTATATCACTACCTGGTGTGGCACTAAGAGCCAAGATTCTAAAGTGAGTTGTATATTTGACTAGTTCTCTTACAACCTTAAAAAAAAAAAAAAAACAATTCTTTAATTTCATCTGCCCAATACAAAAATAAAAATGATTCTGTTAAACAAGCTATTATATCTGATCCACTATCATTGCTCCTTATTTAGAGTATTGATGCGCTAGCAGATGGAACTATCTTTAGTTATGTTATCTGAAGAGCAAATGATTTAGGTTTATACTCTATCCCAATCAAAAACACTTTAGGGTTTCTTCCATACATAAAGCTACAACATCAAGGCCCATACTGAGGCAAATCAAAATATTCAAAGGGCTAATTCAAGAGCAAATGGTAGAAAAAGATCAAGTTTATTCTCCATTGCTTGGGCCACAGTCTAGGCTTACAGCTATATCCATGTGCACACTTGCCAGATTAAGATAAATCATAACACAAAAATAGAAAAAAAAAATTAAATACAGGGACTTCCCTGGTGGCGCAGCAGTTAAGAATCCGCCTGCCAACGCAGGGGACACGGGTTTGACCCCTGGTCCGGGAAGATCCCTCATGCAGCAGAGCAACTAAGCCCATGCGCCACAACTACTGAGCCAGTGGTCTAGAGCCTGAGAGCCACAACTACTGAGCCCACGTGCCACAACTACTGAAGGCTGCACACCTAGAGCCCGCACACCTTGTGCTCCGCAACAAGAGAAGCCACTGCAATGAGAAGCCCTTACACCACAATGAAGAGTAGCCCCCACTCGCCGCAACTAGAGAAAGCCCACGCGCAGCAATGAAGACCCAACACAGCCCAAAATAATTAATTAATTTTAAAAATTAAATACAAATGTGAAATTAGATTTGAAATGAAAAAAGTTTTAGGAAAGATTTTAAAGAAGTTAGATCTCATGTGGAAGGCTCACAATTTTTAAATTAAGTTTATTCATAAAAGAATAAGGCTAATTTGGGGTAATTTTAAAAATCTAAATTCCCTTTTAAATCCTAAAACATTTTCCAAGGGGCACCAAAGCATCTCTCTAGGCTTTACAGTTTGAATTCAACACCCACTTCTGGTATAATCAATACTGGATAATTTGCCAGATTCCCATATGCCCCAATGCAAGGAAAAAGGACCCCTAAGTAAACTGAGTCACAGGAACAGCTCTTAGTATCCCATAGTTCCACATTAGATGTAGGAAACTAAAAGCAGATTATTTTTTTAAGTTGAAGTATAGTTGATTTACAATACTGTCTTAGTTTCAGGTGTACAGCATAGTGATTCAGCATTTTTGCATATTATATAACATTATAGATGATTACAAGATAATGGGCATAATTCCCAGTGCTCTACAGTAAATCGTTGTTGCTTATCTATTTTACATATAGTAGTTTGTATCTGTTAATCCCATACCCTAATTTGTCCCTCCCCCCTTTCCTCTCCCCTTTGGTAACTACAAGTTTGTGCTCTATGTCTGTGAGTCTGTTTCTGTTTTGTATATACATTCATTTGTATTATCTTTTTAGATTCCACATATAAGTGGTATCATATAGTATTTGTACTTCTGTTTGATTTATTTCACTGAGTGGCAAATGACAATATTTCACTCTTTTTTATGGCTAATATTCCAGTGTGTGTATGTGTGTGTTTCATATATATATATATATATATATATATATATATATATGCCATATCTTTTTAATCCAATCATCTGTTGATGCACATTTGGGTTGCTTCCATGTCTTGCTATTGCAAATGGTACTAAAACTAGATTATCTTAAAACCTCTCTGATTTCAACCCATGTCAAAGATGAATTCAATGAGACTCAAACTGAATATTAATTCTCAAAAAATATTATTTATGGAGTTTTTAAAAACATGATACAGTACATTTAAAGATAGAACATTATAGGGAATTCCCTGGCAGTCCAGTGGTTAGGACTCTGTGCTTTCACTACCAAGGGCCCAGGTTTAATCCCTGGTCGGGGGCACTAAGATCCCACAAGCCACAAGCCATGAGGCACGGCCAAAAAAAACAGAACATTATACTTAATGGAGACTTAAGAACAACTGTCCTAATTAAAAACTGATACAAGACAAAATGTCCCTGATACATTACTTTTTTTCCAGGAGGGATTCTCAAGCGTTTTATAGAAGTGGTGTTGTGTTTGTAAACCAGGAAGCTACATTCTTCAACAAGCTGTGTGCCTGTTGGAAGCTGTATCTCGAATATTCAGTCATATAAACTCTTAGTGCTATTTAGATATTAAAGAAGTCAGTCATGTCTCATTGTACTCAGTGAAAGCATAAGCCTTGTAGTTTAAAAAAAAAATCACCTAATGTGTAGAAATTTTTTGAAAATAAAATAAAGTTGCTAAGGGGAGTTCTCTCGTGCCTAGTGGTTAGGATTCTGGGCTTTCACTGCTATGGCCTGGCTTCAATCCCCGGTCGGGGAACTGAGATCCTGCAAGGCGTGCAGCACAGCCAAAAGAAAAAAAAAAAGTTGCTAAATATAAGTTAAATGTACAAAATGAATTCCATAGAGTTAAAATAATATATATATATTTTTTTTTTTCGGTACGCAGGCCTCTCACTGTTGTGGCCTCTCCCGTTGCGGGGCACAGGCTCCGCGGCCATGGCTCAAGGGCCCAGCCACTCCGCGGGATGTGGGATCTTCCCGGCCCAGGGCTCAAACCCGTGTCCCCTGCATTGGCAGGCGGACTCTCAACCACTGCGCCACCAGGGAAGCCCTAGGATAAAATTTTTTAAATGCTCCTTTCAAGCAGAAACTTTAACACACTGGGTATTAATTTAACTTGGAAAAATATATCCATTTCCTGGCCGAGATCAACTCTAGATAACAATTCTCAAGAATATAATGCAGAGATATAATAATACTTAAACGTCCCCAAGGAAACTGCTTTACAAAATCACAAGCTGGCAGTGAAATTCATCTCTTTGCACTAAATGAAATAAACTTTCCCTCTACTCTTACTCTATACCCTCTCCCTAGTATCACCACCTATTATTGTTTTAACTACCTAGTATCACCACCTATTATTGTTTTAACTACCTACCACTATATGGTAGTGGATAACTGCCTCAAAGAGACTCTCATCATCTACATCTGCCACTAACAGTCTTGTTTAAATTTAAAAAACAAACAGCAGAGACACTGATTTGAAGTATTTCCTATCACCATCTGTTGAGATAATAGATATAAGGCTTTTCATAGTAATACCATCAGTAACTTCCATTATTAATAATTATTTCCCAAAATGTTCTTCATCAATATATTTACACTAGAAAATACTTTTTAACAAAATTACCTGGCAATAAGCATAATTTCCAAGAGCTTTATGAGCTTCATCAATAACGAGACACTTTATTTCAGCAGCAGGGCAAGCTCCTCTAGAAAGATCATTTACCATGACTTGAGGTGTAAGAAAATGGACTCTTTTACTGCCCCATATTTCCTTCCTGGTGAAAGCTTGAGTAGATCCTGTAAATAAAAGTGACATTGTACATTCTAAACTCCCGACTGTTATCTGTAAAATATAAATAACCTGGCCTATTTTCAGAATGCATTCCTGCTTTGGTAATGTGCTTTCAAGGTGATAATAGGACAAATCATGGGAATGCATTTTAAAGATTTGTTGTGGTCCAAATGTAAATGCTGGCTTTTACCGAAAACCACGACTAGACTGCCATTAGAGAATTCCTACAAAATGACATAATATTTGAAGAGAACAAAATTCTTCAACTGCGAAATCCTTCTGCGGAAGAAACTCATGTTCACTTACCGATGGGGTATACACATAATCACTTCAAAATGCTTTGACAAGATACAGGAATTCTCTGGAGATTGAATAAAGCAACCCCATTCATTAGAGCTGGACTTGCTACAAGTAGATGATGTTTCAAGGGAGAAGACGTAAAATAAGCATATTATGATCTGGGGACTATTCCACATGGGTAAGGAATTCCTTTAACGCTATTTCCCAGAACGCATATTTTTCCCTGGGTCCCAGCTCTTAATTTCAAATTAGCCCACTGTTTCTAAGATACCTGTCATTTCGGCCATGTGGGACTGCGGGATACCCATCACCCGGTAGCAAGCCTCGATCTGCTGTGTCACCAAAGGTTTCGTGGGGGCCATGAAGACAACCTTGCCGGAGGGGAACCAGCGGTAGAAATTGTACATGACCACGGCGGCAATAAAGGTCTTTCCCAAACCGGTAGGCAGACACACCAGCGTGTTGCAGAACAGAGCGGTCCTGGCGATGTGCAGCTGGTAGTCCCGCACCGGGCAATTAGTAGGGTAAATCCACAGGGCGCCCGCTGAGGTGCAGAACCCGCCATTCTCTAGACTCAGCTGCCGCTCTGCTTCGTACACCGCGACCAGCAACACATCATCGTCCGACTCGGGCTGAGCCTCTGCCGCCTCCTCCGCCTCCGCCGCCTCTGCTGCCTGTGCCGCTGCAGTAAAACTCGCCCCGGAGATGCCAGGGCTCTGAGGCCGCTCAGTTCCAGAGCTGCAACTCGGAGCCCCAGTGGATCGGGAGACTCTTGAGCCCCACGTCTGAAAAAGCGTTCTTTGCCGCCCGCTCATTAGGCCGACGACCACCTAAGGCTTCTCTCAGACGCCAGCAGCTGCTGCAGCTCAACAGCCTCCGTTTCAATCCCCATCGGTTATCTTCGCATAAAAAACACTAGAACTAGAAGGCGGGATTGAAGCCTGTTTATCCAGTTGAAAGTGCCGCCACTGAGTTTGCGTGGGGAAAATGATTTCCGGGCTTCCCGGAAACCCAGCGGCCCTCTCGGAGACGCATGCGCGTTGTTATGGAGCCACCCCAAATTTGGTCCCCTTGTCAATTTCTTATCGACTCAAAAGTTGGGTTCCGTTTCTAATGACTAGGTGTCCGGGCATCACTGTGAAACTGATGCCTCTTAAAATGATACAATAAATAAACTTGAGGTCCAGAAACAATGGATACCCATTTTTTTTAACTTAACGTTATTGAGAGTCTAACTTGCCTTATTCCTTGTGGTTGGCCATGTTTTTAAATCGGAAGATGAGGTGAAACCCAAACATGTTTAGATAAAATTAAATAATGTGTCTTATTTCTCTATCCAGGCTGAGAAAACAAAACGCCAGGTCTCTTTTTCAGGAGTGGCAACCCATTATCTTAATATTTTGTATTGTTAAAAGGGAAGCAAATGGTTTGGTCCTAATATTCGTTGGAAAATCCGAAGGAAACAAAGCAAGGCGTCCTGATGCTCCACCATTACATCTTCATAAATGATACAGAGCAGTAAGCGTCGGGGTGATATTATTCTATTCTACCGATAGCATTCTACCTCAGACTTGGATACAATTCCCGGCGTCTCCCCTCTAAAAGTGGCGACTTCAAGTAACCTCTGTAGATTTGTTTCTACGTGTACTGAGGAAAAGTACACAAACATCACGAGGTTGTTTGGATCACTAATAATGTCACCCCCTCATCGCCACCACCAACAAGCGCCATCCTGCATGTAGCCACTTTACATTGTTTTATATGGTCAAGTGTCTGGACTTGCTTTTAGACAAGCTGTTTATCATGTTTGTATTTGGGAGGGGGAAGGGAACCGGTTGTATTTTAGTTTAATTTGTGTGAATTTTAAAAGGAAAGTGGTGGAATATAGGTTGTTCTGATGGACAAGGACTGAGCCAAGTCAGATGTGAATCTTTAGGCTAGAACTAGATAAAATGAGATTAGATGTCTGAATGCTTTTGTTTCCTTTAAACAGATTAAAGACTTTAAATGCATAGCAGCTTGTCGATAATAAACAAGTGTGGGTAATGGCTGGTAAACAATCACTACCATCGGAGATGGTCGCCTCACAAGGGTTCCAATTAAGAGTAGCTGACACCTTGCGGCTTTCTGCGTAGTCAGCTGCCGGGGCCACATCGGCCGGTTTTACCCGGGACTCAACAAAGAGGCCCGCGGAGCACAGCCTTGACGTCACTCAAACACTGGCCCCAATCCTGCCGGGTAGCGCCGTGACCCCGCCCCCTCGAGCTTCGAGCAGGGTCCGCGCCACGCCTCTGGGGCGGGGCGATGCCGAACCCAGGCGGGCTGGTTCAGTAAAGCGGAGGCAGCGGGGGAAGATGGCGGCGGCCGTTCCACAGCGGGCCTGGACCGTGGAGCAGCTGCGCAGCGAGCAGCTCCCTAAGAAGGACATTATCAAGTTTCTGCAGGATCACGGTTCAGATTCGGTACCGGAGGCGGCGGGGCGGCCGGGCTGGTGCGGCTGAGGGACACTTCACCCCCCCGTAGATGCCCATACATTCCGTATTCCTCGGTGCCCCCGCCCTCGCTCTCCAGCGGCCTGTGGCCTGGAAGGCCGGAGAGGTCCCGCGTGTGCTCCCGAGCCACGCTCCCGCCCCTCGAGCCAGCCCTATTTGGGCGGGTGGAGCAACTTTACCTCTTGGGGCACGCAGCAGTAGCAGATTTAGAACCTCATTGAGATGCTTGAGTGAGGTGGAGGCTGTGAAAATAAAGGAACCAGTAGATTTGGGGGGTTGAGGCGGGGGCCCGAGGACTGGAGGCTTGCGTGAGATAGATCCCTGGCGGGGAGTGTGGGCTGTTAGGGAAATGAGAAGGGATGTGAAGATTTCGGTGGGAACGATGGTGCGATTTGCTTTTCTCATCAATTACCCAACACTGAACACTAATAAGTGTGATTTTTTTTTTTACAGTCTCGCTGTTTAATTTTTAAAATATCGACCCTTTAAATGACCTTTTCACCTGTATATTTAGGGGAGTTACATGAGTATTTCGGGTACAGTGGTCTCCCATTGTTATAAACAAACTAAGAAATCTGTTTGGCATTCTTCCTACTTTTACGCCCTGCATTTTTCAGCACAGTCTCCATCTTAACCACTCTCTGTAGTCACAAGTTATTTTTGTCAGACGGCTTTTTTTCCTTCGGGAATTAATATAATTCATATCTCCTTAAATTGCTGAACGACTGTACAGTTTGTGTGCCCGCAACATTTCCCACTTATCAGAAATAGCAGAGGTCTAAATGTGGTTTATCTACGATTTTTAACTTAATTTTCAATAATCTCCCTCCTGAATAATAATTCTGACATCCGCAAATACTTATACATCTACAGCAAGAACCGTGCTCAGTGTTTGGGGATACAAGGGTGAAAATGAAAGACCATGCCTCAGAGACACCATTTATACCAATTTTACTATTTTAGTGGAATTATTTTCTCTTAAACCAGTCCACATTTCACTGAAACAATAGATCTATCATTTATTAACGTGTAATGCCTCAAAACTGTACTATATTCATCAAATTCTTATTAAAAAAATCATCCCAAGGTGGAATCTAATGTAAAACTGGCCCACATTGGACAATTTCAAGAAACTTGGCTTGTCAAAATACTAATATACTAATACTAATATACTAATCTTTTACATGCATATTCTCCAGTGTTCATTCACATATGTAAACCTATATTTGACAATCACTATTTTATTGATCATAAGATATCATGGAGATGTTTATATTTTGGATATCTTTCTGAAAACTTGCTAAAGAAATCACAACAGTGCTAAAGTAACCGATTGCTTCTATTTAATCAAAATAGCCTTTCCCATGAGCCTTTATCATTTAGAACATTTCTCTATGAGTGAGAGAGAAAAATGCAATAGTGATAGTTTCAGAAAAACTGCTTTATTGTAAGGTTAGAAGGTTAGAAAGGTTAAAAGATGCCAGAGGACAACTTTGGGAAAGTAACAAAATGAGGAATCAAGCAAGGACCACAAGGTAGAAAAGGAAGAAGAATAAAGTAAGGAAAACATGTACGTGATTTTGAGATGAAGGTACATGATTTTGAAGATTTGATATTTCAGTAGTTGTATTTCGGTATTCATCTGACAGTTTAGTCTTATATTTGAGAGAAATGGAATTCTACTGTTAGAGTTATTAAATACATTATTTTATTAATCAAATAGGTAATATGTATTGAGTTCTTACTGTGTGACTGGAAATGGTTTATTACATTTACCCTTATAAGAAGCTTCTGACATAAGATGCTGTTATTAATCTTTCACTGTGATGCAGAAACTGTCTTTAGGAAAGCTTAGTCCCTTGTCTAAAATCAGACAGCTAGGATTTTAACCCAGATGGTCTGACACCACAGCCTATACATTTAAACACTATATATCCAGCATTGTGTAACAGTGTTTCTGGGTGTGCCAAGAATGGGTTACAGATATGTCAAGATAGAAACACCCAACATGGCTGGAGGCTCCCAGGGCAGGGGCCAAGTAACATCCTGCCAGGAGCAGCTTTGCCCAGTTACCAAAATGTCCTTGCTATGTTAGTGTGCTCTTCCATGAGTTCCATGATGGGAAAAGGGTTAGTACACATCAGTGTAACCACTATGCAATATTACAGTTCTAATCTTTGAGTATTTCTTATAATTACCCAATATGGCTTTTTAAAAATATTCCTTAAATCTTGTTTTTGTTATGAAGTAGAGTATAAAATGTAATGTTTCATTTCTTTTATCAATAATATGATTAAAAACATAATTTCTAACTCAAAAGTTCATTTTCTAATTTTAGACCCTTTCTTACATGAGGGAAATTATTTTGACTAGCTTTTTTCTTTATAGTTTCTTGCAGAACACAAGTTATTAGGAAACATTAAAAATGTGGCCAAGACAGCTAACAAGGACCATTTGGTTACAGCCTATAATCATCTTTTTGAAAGTAAGGTGAGTATTGTTACATTTTATTACCAGAATATCATTTTAGATATTTTATTCCCAAAAAGAAGCTTTAAATGCATTTATTTGCAGAATATGTTGACATTTTTCCACCTATACTTTTTCTTAACTATAATCATAAATGGACTGTCAAATTTAGCATGGCTGATCTGTAATATGGCAGGATGTTTTGATATTTTGAAAGGGAACAGATTTTTAAGGACACTGAAAAGTTATAAATCTAAAGTAAGTTGCATTTCATTAATGAATTTAAAGTCTTGGTTAGACCTAGGCTGAGCCTTTAAAAAAGCAAATTTTAAGAAATTCTCCAATATATGTTAACTATGAAATGACCACCTTCCACCAAAAAAAAGAGAATCTTTATTAAGGAATTGATTGAATAGTATTCATATCTCTGAGTCTGAATTGGTCTTTCTAAATGTTACGGGTCTCATTACAGAATTTGTTTTGTGAGATAGTTTGAGATTCATAATTTGTTGATTAAAATGCTTAATATAAGATTCTTCCTTTGTTCTTAGCCAGACATGAATATGATAAACATTAGACTATTTTCCTTACAGCGTTTCAAGGGTACTGAAAGTATAAGCAAAGTGTCTGAGCAGGTGAAAAATGTGAAGCTTAATGAAGATAAACCCAAAGAAACCAAGTCTGAAGAGACTCTGGATGAGGTTTGTATAGAATGTATTCTTACTTGATTTCACATGTGAATTTGAGAAAAAGTATTTGCTTTACAGCACTGAGTTCTCATAATAAGGGGTGGCCACTTTCAGTGAGCCAAACACTAATATGGAGTGGGTTATCTCCCTTGGGTGTACTCAATAAGGAAAAAAAAAACCTAAGAACCAGTGCTTTACAGTTAGTAAGTCTTTCCTGTGAAATACCTCTAGCTTTGTATGTTTTTATTTTTTAAACATGTTCTCACTCATAGGGCCAAATCAGTTCATTGGTTTTTGTTGTTGTTGTTGTTTTTTAATTAATCAATTAATTTATTTATTTTTGGCTGTGTTGGGTCTTCGTTGCTGTGCATGGGCTTTCTCTAGTTGCGGTGATTGGGGGCTACTTTTCCTTGCAGTGCGCGGGCTTCTCATTGCGGTGGCTTCTCGTCGCAGAGCACGTGGGCTCAGTAGTTGTGGCTCGTGGGCTCTGGAGCACAGGCTCAGTAGTTGTGGTGTACGGGCTTAGTTGCTTCACGGGATGTGGGATCTTCCCAGACCAGGGCTCGAACCTGTGTCCCCTGCCTTGGCATGCGGATTCTTAACCACTGTGCCACCAGGGAAGCCCTAGCTTTGTATTTTATATTGCCTCTATGTCTAGCCAGAACTTCTGAGCTTTCAAAGCTATTTTAAGGGCCTATTCTATAGCCAAGTTGGACTGAGTGAAAGAAACTTCTTTTTGATTATTTTTAGCTTTTTCTGATGTACATGGTGTCCTAGGCAATATAAATAGTAAATTCAGACCTGGCTGCAGGGTGTGGGTTCATCTGTCTCATCTTTCCCAGCCCAGGTTTTATATTTTGGTACCAAGGTTTGAAGAGCCAGATAAAACTTTCTGAAATTGGGAGATTGGGATTGACATACATACAGTAATATGTATAAAATGGATAACTATTAAGAACCTGCTGCATTAAAAAAAATGAAATAAAATTCAAAAAAATAAAACATTTTTCCACCAGTGTCTCCATAAAAAAAAAAAAAAAAAAAAAACTATTTCTGCAAATGGACAGCCTTAGTAGAGCTAAGGACAGCTCTTTGAAAAGTCTCAGTAGAGCTAAATTGATTATTATCTTGCCACTTTTGATAATATCTTGCTAACAACTAAGCTCACTCATTCCTAGCAGTGTTAGTATCAGTGACAATAATAATAATAATTTGATAAATGTTTTATATACTGGGCAAATATTGAGCAGCTACTAAGGTAAATAGAGGTATAATAATTATTAGAAGGGTTACAAAAGCAGTTGGCAACATAGTTTATCTTCCAGAAAGAGTATTCCAGAAAATTAGAGTAAGGGATGTATGAGGTAGCAGATAATATATCAAGAGATTAAGAAAAAGAGCATTACAAATAAAAGTAAAAGCTGTAAGGGCTGGAGGCAGTTTAGAGAGATTTCGTGAGAGTCCTAAACTATATCCTTTTCTTTAAGACCTCTTTTCATTTCATTTAACTGGTCAGTGTGAGCCCTCTTTTTTATGTACTCGTTGTCTTCCTGCCTAGATTCTGTAACTTCTTGACCAGTACTTTGCTGGTCCCTGCTGTCTGCTTTCTCTGTTCATCTTCAGGACTGCAGAGCAAATATTGTGAAGAAAAATAATCATCAAATGTTTTACTGGGCTTTGTATAAATTAATGCTTAATATCAGCCAAGCATGGTTTCTAGTTTCACTGCTACTCAGCAGCTTTCATACTATCCCTCGCTCAATTCCCCTTCCACATAAACTACTTGACATTTTTCCAGAAGTCAACCTTCTCCTATTCCTTTCTCATATACTCTTGTGTTCTATTTTACCAAAATATTAACATAAATAGTTGTAACCATTCTCTTCTTCCCAGTTTAAAAGTTCTCTGATCTTTGGTTTTCTTTTTCCTTTTCATGTCTCCCTCAGATCTAAGGCTCTCAAAAATCTCCTTCTTTTTCACATCTTCATCCATTTCCTTTTTTCTTTTTTTTTTTTTTTTTTGCGGTACGCGGGCCTCTCACTGTTGTGGCCTCTCTTATTGCAGAGCACAGGCTCCGGATGCACAGGCTCAGCGGCCATGGCTCATGGGCCCAGCCGCTCCGCGGCATGTGGGATCCTCCCGGACCGGGGCACGAACCCGTGTCCCCTGCATCGGCAGGCGGACTCTCAACCACTGCGCCACCAGGGAAGCCCCCATCCATTCCTTTTTGATTCTCAAGCATTCCAAGGCCTCAGACCTGGAGTGTGGGAAAAGTCACTAATCTGCCTTTATTCTCTTTCATCATCATTCAGCCCCAAAATGGCTGTTCTAGTAAGCTTTCTAAAATATTTTGCAAACCACAACCTACTCAAAAATCTTCAGTAATTCTACACTGTCTAGAGCTGCACTGTCCAATACAGTAGTCACTAGCCATACGTGGCTGCTGAGCACTTTGTGGCCACTCCAAATTAAAATATAAAATATGCAATTTCAAAGTTTTAATATGATTTTTTTAATGTAAAATATCTCAACATTTTTATATTAATTACATGTTGAAATATTAATGCAGCAACTAGACAACTTAAAATTACATTTGTGGGGCTTCCCTGGTGGCTCAGTGGTTGAGAATCTGCCTGCCAATGAAGAGGACACGAGTTCGAGACCTGGTCTGGGAAGATCCCACATGCCACGGGGCAACTGGGCCCATGAGCCACAACTACTGAGCCTGCGCGTCTGGAGCCTGTGCTCCGCCACAAGAGAGGCCGCGACAGTGAGAGGCCCGTGCACTGTGATGAACAGTGGCCCCTGCTTGCCGCAACTAGAGAAAGCCCTCGCACAGAAACGAAGACCCAACACAGCCAAAAATAAATAAATAAAAATAAATACATTTTTTTTAAAAAGCCTTGAAAAAATGAGTTCATTTTAAAAAAATTACATTTGTGACTCATTGTTTTTCTATTGGATTGCATTTTTGGCATTTAAAACCTTCCAATATCTGGCCACTGCCCAGCTCCATATTTACTACTTCTATAGGAATATTCTTCTTCTGTCACAGATGTCTGCTCATTGTCTACTAAACTGTCCATACTTACATTTCTTGCTTAGTGTGTCTCTCCTCTCAACTTCCCTATTTGTCAGTTCTGTGTCCCCTTCAAGACCCAGGTCATGGGCTCATTGCTTCCTCTGAAATTTTTACCATCCCAGACTTTACATAGCTGCCAAAAATTTCTGTAGCACATGGGTATGTATATTATTTACCTCTACCTTATTCATCTTAATGCAGAGAACCTTGTCTAATAGCTCTTATTGGACTTTAAATAAATCAGTCATAGTCAATATATTTGTTACATATTATGTATTAAATAGTGTGAGGAAAGTTTTCAAGTATGAATGCATATTGGACAGGAGAGAAAGTATAAGTTAGGTCAGGAACTCACACTCAGACGTCAGAAATGACTGTAAAAGTAGTCAAGCCAAAAACTTGAGATTCATCCTTCATAACTCCTTTACATATAATCATCACTGAAGTCTGTTGATTCTGCATAAATATATCACAAAACTGCTCATCTTTTGTCATCCTCAATGTTGGCACCCCAGCATAGACCTAGACTACTATACTAACCTCTATCAAGTCTCCCCACTTTCACTTTTGATTCCCTATCCAATTCCTCAACTAGGTCAAACTGATCTGTTTAGAACACAAATCTGATTTTGTAACTTCTTCGTTTAAAACTGGTAATTGGCTGGCTGCTCAGTGACCTAAAGATAAAAACCCAGATTCTTAACATGTGTTATATGTCTTTCCGGCCTTGTCTCATACCATTCTCTTTTCTTTCTTACCTTGCAGACTGTACTATTTTCATGCTCTTCCCTGCTATGAAAATGCTATTCTCTGTTGTAAACTTTCCCCTACTACCTGAGTGACCTTCTTTTGTCCTTCAAGATACAGTGTAAACATTACTTCAGAGAACCCTCTCCCAGCCTATAGCCTATACTGGAGTACATCACTGTGTCCTTCTCATGTTGGCACCCTGTGCTTCCTCTTTAGGTCTCCTAATACACACCTATATTCTCTGTTTACACACCTATATTCTCTGTTAGAGCGAGGGCCAGAACCATGTCTGCCAGCTCAACTGTGTATCTCTAGCTCCTGACATATAGAACATGCTCAAGTATTTCTTGAATTAAGAATAATTATATACAGTTGACAGTTGAACAACATGGGTTTGAACTGCATGGGTCCTTTATAATATGCAGATTTTCTCCAGTAGTAAATACTGCAGTACTCCATGACCCTCAATCCTTACTTGGTTGAATCTGCGGACGCAGAACCACGGATACGGAGGAATCATGTAAAGGGAGGGCCAACTATAAGTTATACATGGATTTTGGACTGCAGGAAGGCTTGGCACCCCTAACACCCAAAGTATTCAAGGGTCAACTGTACTCTCATTTTCAGAGGCTATGCCATGATCTAATTAATTAGAGGCTATGCCATGATCTAGGTAATTGCAGCTATGATGATTACTCTCAAAAGTTCCTTTATCTCTGTGTCTAGAAGTTTCTAGCTCAGACCCAGTCTCAGGAATGTAGTTCTTTTCCTCACTCTGGACTAAGAAATTGCTGCAAAGCCAGGAAATTACCGAAAAGCCAGGTCCATTCAAGCACATTAACTCCAGGATAGCTTGGGACTGATCTGACCTCCCACCATGAAGCAATCAGGTTCTTGCAATGAAACCCAAAACGAGATCCTCCATTTTACAAAGTGTTTTATAGGTCCCAGAAGTTCCAGGGTGTATTCATGTGGCATCAAAAGCTGTACCTTGTGTCTCCTACTTGAAGATTCACAGTGTATATTAGCTAATGCATAATTAGCTCTGAGAAGTTATGCAAAAGAGGCATATTTAACTTGAATGCAGTATTTCCCAAACTTAATTATATTAGGCCCTTTTCTTCTAACAATGCCAAGGAATGGGTGATCCATAAAAGACTTTGTGAAACACTGAAATTGAGGCCCCAACTAGGCAGACTGCGCCTTCACTGTTAAGACTGAGATATAGCCACCAATTTATTGTGTTTGCATTATACTAGGACCTCTAATGTAGGTAACACAACATGCCCAAGCAACGTGGTACAACAAATGGGAAAATAATGGAATGACATTAAATTTTAAAATGTGGCTATTATTTGCTAATCGTACCTTATCCACTCAATAGTTATCTGTAATTTCTTTAATAAAGTCTTGATATTTTGATATTTTCACATAATATACGTATATTGTCATCCTCATTTTGTGGCTTTTAAATTTAAATTATTTTCAAATTTGGGATATATGTTAACAGTTTTTGTCAAGTCAACTATATTCCTTAAAAATCATTTATTTTTCTGATATAATAGAATAGGATAGAGAAAACATAATTCCAACACCTAGAAATGTTTAACATTTCAGAATATTTTTGAATATTTTCTGTGTATATTTATTGAAATAGTTGAGATTTTACTGTAGAACTTTCTACTGATTTTTCTCGTAATCTTATAAGAATGTTTCCACATTACTAAAAACTGACTATTATATTACCATAAATGTGTGGTTTTATTTTGCCATTATGTATAATAGTGTATGGAATAACTGCATAAAGATTTTTTCCTAAGTTTCAAATTACTTCTTGAGTATATATTTGTATAAAGAGAATTATCATACTTTTACATTTTAAAATCACATTCCAAAGACATGGCACCTGTTTACACTGCTAGCAGTAGACTTCTAAAATAACGTCTCACTAAAACAAGCTTGGAATGGGTCAGGAAGAAAGTTAATGCTTACTTTTGTAATACACTTTGTATTCGAGCTATAGATGTGACTTTCTTTTGACTTAGGGAGGCAGCCTAGCTTTAGCTGAAAGTTCTAACCTTAAGACTCTGAATTGTATAGGGCTTTATACCCTATCCAGGCCTCACTACTTTCTCTATAAAAGATGGGTAAAGAACTGCCAGGTTGCTGTATGGTTAAATGAATGGACATTACAAAATGACTAGTATAATACCTGACATTCCATGTGTGCTTGAGAGGTAGTAAAGTGGTTAAGATCTTGGGCTTTATAACCAGGCTGCCTGGTTTCCAATCCTACACAGCCACTTTGGAACTCTAGGACCTTAAGCAAGTTACTTATCCACTCTATCCTTTTGTTTCCTTATCTGTAAAACAGGGATAGTAATAGTACCTACCTCATAAGGGAGAGTTAGTTTCTGTAAAACATTTGGAATGTTCTGTAGTATAAAATTCTATATATATTCTTAAGTTTGCCTAAGAAATTGCTTTCCTCTCATAGATTCCTCACTAATGATTAGATTAACCCTTAGCTTTTTTTTTTTTTTTTTTTTTTTTTTTTTTGCGGTATATGGGCCTCTCACTGTTGTGGCCTCTCCCCTTGCGGAGCACAGGCTCTGGACGCACAGGCTCAGCGGCCATGGCTCACGGGCCCAGCCGCTCCGCGGCATGTGGGATCTTCCCACACCAGGGCACGAACCCGCGTCCCCTGCATCAGCAGGCGGACTCTCAACCACTGTGCCAACAGGGAAGCCCAACCCTTAGCTTTAAAAAAAAAAAAAAAAAAAAAAAAAAAGACCCTGATAATCCTGCTTTGTTCTAGGAAATATGCCTCTTACGGTAATTTCTATAGATAATTCCATTCATTGTGTGAACTTATTTTCAATTCAAGTCCAGGAACAAATGCAATATTACTTGTATTTATTCTAATTGGATATAATTCAAATATTTAGTAATGCCAATTATTGGTGCTAACACAACTCAAATCTTTGAAAAGATGTCACAGTGATTTAATGCCTTATAATTTGATAGGAATTAAAATGTAATATTTCTAACCGTGGAAAATAACTGGATTCACTTTATGGTTTGATGAATAATTAACCTTGTCAAAAGAACATTGGTTTCCAAAGAAGCTGGAAGTTATTTGAAATTATAGGTGTGCTAGTTACTAATATTCTCATCACAGACTTGAAATGAGATAGTGAGTTTTTTATTTTAACTCAGTGGTGAACCAGAGGCAAAATAGTTTGTCACCAAATCTGTGAAATTCTTGTGACTGGACTTAGGTCACAGTTGGCTGTATAAGTTTTCTCTTTGTCATCCTTCTAAAAAAAAGGACATGAATTAATGACTCTGTGTGTTGTTTTTGTTTGTTTCTAGGGTCCACCAAAATATACGAAATCTGTTCTTAAAAAAGGAGATAAAACCAACTTTCCCAAAAAGGGAGATATTGTTCACTGCTGGTATACAGGAACACTACAGGATGGGACTGTTTTTGATACTAATATTCAAACGAGTAAGTCTAAATGTAATCTTATCTCTTTGGCTTTAGGGCATGCCAAATATTTGTGTTGGCAGTACCATTTTCTTGGCTGTCATTTTTTTTCCAGAAGTCTTTCACACCTGTGATTTACTTGTAAAACGTTTTCAGTTCACTACTTGGCTGGGTGTAAATGAAGACCTTTTGGTCATTGAAAAGCAAAAAATAAAGCAGCTTAGTCTAAACTTTGTTAATGCCCCAATTTCAGGCTTTTGTATTTTCATATAAAAGGCAGAATAGTGTTATTTTAATGGTGTAAATATAGGTCCTTTCTGCCTCCCTCCTTTAGAGCATAATTATTTTTACATCCAAAATTTTCTTGATGAATTACTTGGCTTTCTGAATTTTTATTTCTTTTCAGATGCATAGCATGGTAAGTTCTGAAATCAATTTAAAGACTTAAATCACTGTGTTTTTCAATTGGAACTTAACTTCATTATTAATTATAAAGAAAATCTGTTTTACAGGTTCGAAGAAGAAGAAAAATGCCAAGCCTTTAAGTTTTAAGGTCGGGATAGGCAAAGTTATCAGAGGAGTAAGTAAAAACTGGCCATGAACCAGTAGATAGTCTGGCACACACTACTTGTGGTATGGTAACATAAAGAATTAGGTTTGAGAATAAGATGAAAACAATCTTTCGAGTCTCACAAATCAAGTGCTATCATTGCTAACTGATCTGGCACAAATTACATTCTCTGGATCTCAGACAGGACAGCCTACCTCGAGGTTGCTAAAAGATTAAGTGGGGGGCTTCCCTGGTGGCGCAGTGGTTAAGAACCCGCCTGCCAATGCAGGGGACAAGGGTTCGAGCCCTGGTCCGGGAAGATCCCACATGCCATGGAGCAACTAAGCCCGTGCGCCACAACTACTGAGCCTGAGCTCTACAGCCCGTGAGCCACAACTACTACCCGCGTGCCTAGAGCCCATGCTGCACAAGAGAAGCCTCCGCAATGAGAAGCCCCCGCACCACGAAGCCCCCGCACCGCAACAAAGAGTAGCCCCTGCTCGCCGCAACTAGAGAAAGCCCGCACACAGCAATAAAGACCCAATGCAACCAAAAATAAATAAAATTTTTTTAAAAAGATTAAATAGGTATAACTTAAAGCACATAATAGTTGAGACTCAAATATTATTTCCTTCCATGCCTGCCCCTTTTTTTTTCTTTGTAATTGCCGGAATGTTTGGCTTTCTAAATTTGATTCTTATAAAATGTTAAATAGCTGTTGTACCACTTATATATGATTCAGAAAGGTAAAATATCTGTTCCACTGAAGTACTGATAGAAACTTCTAGGAGTCTTTCCTTTGGCCCTCTCACCTCTCACAATTTAGGCTCAAACACCAAAAATACCTTTCAAATATAAGTATGCCTTTACCCACCCTTACATGTGAGAGGTAACAGAGGAAACTCTGAAAAAAGGGGAAGTTAGGCTTGAGCTTTACTGACCATTGCAGTGTACACTACAAAAGATGAAAGAGCAGGACGTCAAACATTAATAACCAAAATGCCTATTTAAATGCAGTTATGAGAACCCTAAATGTGTTATTCTTTGTACTGTGGTTAAGACCCAAAATATTGTTGTCATATCCAGAGCCCAAAATAGAATATAAAACATCTTGAAACTAAAGGTTTAGTTGAAAATCACTTTTAACTACTATCTGATACCAAGTTGATATATCAGGTTGAGCTATTTTTGTTTCTGTAACTAAAATGTTTACTGGTAAATTTGTTCTAGTCAACCATACTCTTAATTTCCAGTATGTGACAGATCTATCTTTATCATTTGAGCTTTATGTAATTGTTACATTTCAAGAGTATATGATACTAGTAATATATTCTGTATCCTTGCATCATATTGTTTTTGGTAATTTGGCTTTAAGATCCAAATTTGTACAAAATGACATATCATTTTGAAAAGTTCAAGTATTTACACTAAAAAATTGTTTAATGTGTCCTTAACTTTTTTCATTGAGGAAATAAAGGACAGATTTAGAGACTCTCACCCAAGGACATTACCTTAGGACATAATGAAATCCTGTTAACAGAATGCTTTGTATGTCATCTTGCCTTTCTTCTGGCTTTGCATGCTTTTGTAAAGTATCATTAGTTTTGATTTTATGTTCTTGCCTTTAGTGGGATGAAGCACTCTTGACTATGAGTAAAGGAGAAAAGGCTCGACTGGAGATTGAACCAGAATGGGCTTATGGAAAGAAAGGACAGCCTGATGCCAAGTATCCTTTTTTCCTTTGTAATTAAAAGAAAAATCACTAAGAAAGATCACTTGAAGGTATGTAAATGCTGTCTAGGTTAACCTCTAGATCAGAGATCCTGTCCAGACCAGTCTTCCTGATATTTAGATGCTTTTGTGTCAACACCTCCAATATACACAATATTTTCTACTGTTACAAAGTATTCTAACTTGAGCTGTAGTCCTTTTTTCTTCCTATTTAAGCTCTTAATTTTCAAGACCTAAACAGGTTTAAGTTTCCATCTTTGAAAAGCTACTATTAATGTTTGAAGGGTTTATTTCAAGGAGTTAAGATGCTCAAAACAAACAACTGTAGCAAACTGTAGGATTCAGATATGGCTCATGGTAATTTTATGCTTCCATATGATTTCAGGCAATTAATTGGGTACTCAAGGCTTAGAAATGGAATATGTTGGGGATCACCAGTTATGAAATGAAGGAGACCACAGGTCCAACATCATAGTGTATGCATTTGTGATTACAACCAGTGACAGTACTTTTCTGATAGGCCCAATTTGTGAACATTAAAAAAAAAAAAAGAAGAGCCATGACTCCAGTCTATTATGACCAGAACAATCCAATAGCTAAGTAGGAAGGTAGTTTAGTTGTTGGTTGCATTCCCAGTGGACTAGTTGGCCCAGTTAGAGTAAGTTTGGGGATAAAAAAATTGGAAGTCCTTTCTAGTCTTATCAGTTACAGTTACTTGGGGATATAATAGCCCTCTTCTCAGCCTATCAAAATCCCGTGGCCAACTGCAGCTCCCTCTCGTGAAGTATCTCAAGACCAGTCAGATAAAAATCACTGTTCTCTGAATTCAACATCTGAAAATTCACAGCAAATATCAGGTACTACCTCATATGAACTTTGAATTAATGTAACTTATACAATCAGCTAGACTGAAATCACTTGGGGCAGGGGTGGGGCGTACTGAGTAGCAGTCTTCATCAAGTAGTGGCTAACTTGGCAGTACTAGAGAGGCATGCAGGTAAGGAAGATCCTAGTTCAAGCTGAATTTATCTAGTCAGCCTTTATTGACAGGTTATGACCTCCATTCACAAAAATACTTTTAGGAACCTCTAGGTTCCTATGTACTAGCCCCTGAGTCAACTATAAAGCCCTCCCTTTGGAGTTAATTACCAGTATCCAATATTCATAATTCTAATTTATTTTTATAAATTTGTTTATTTTTGGCTGCTTCGTTGCTGTGCGTGGGCTTTCTCAAGTTGCGGCGAGCAGGGGCTACTGTTCGTTGTGGTGGGCTCTAGGGCATGGGCTCTAGACACATGGGCTTCAGTAGTGGTGCACGGGCTCAGCAGTTGTGGCTCGCGGGCTCTACAGCACAGGGTCAGTAGTTGTGGTGCACAGGCATAGTTGCTCCGCAGCATGTGGGATCTTCCCAGACCAGGGCTCCAACCCATGTCCCCTGCATTGGCAGGCGGATTCTTAACCACTGCGCCACCAGAGAAGTCCCGTGATTCTAATTTACACTAAGGGGAATGAGGGGAGAGTCAAGTTTTATCAAATTTACCTTGACTTCTTCAACAGAATTCCACCAAATGCAAAACTTATTTTTGAAGTGGAATTAGTGGATATTGACTGAAATAGTAAAGACATCAGCAACAATAAAACACGGCCTTGAAGAAACTTAGGTGTCTAATTAGAACTGGTTACTATTGTAAGGGAAGAGTCAACTGGAAAATTCAAGAAGTTAAGTTAGAACTTGTTTACTTGATCCCCAACTTCTAAGAAATGTAATCCATATAAATCCTTGAAGTTTAAAATATTTTACTACAGCTGTGTAGAATATCACTTAAAGAGAATTGACTTGCCTTTTACCTCATGTTGTAAACTGAAAGGCTCAATAAAAATTTATCCTATGCCTTGATTTGTGTTGTGTAAATATATTCATGTTCTAATTAGGTTAACCAGTACTAAGACTTCATCAAACCTGGGAGTAATAGTAAAATTGTCTGGACAGCTTTGCCAGAGACAATCGTCTTAAAATCTTTAAATATTTGTGTATAAAGAAGGCAAAAGCGAGATTGAGAGGAAGCAAAAGGCTAAAAAGTCTAAGAAATTGTCAACAATAGATGAATTCAAGAAAAGTATACTTCAAAACCAATAAACCACTAATACTGGTGAATATAAAGTTAATATTATTTGGTGATTCCCCCCAATAAATTCATAACAATTATTGGATGAGTCTTCAGTTTTATTACAAAAATGAAGATGATCAGTTTGATCAAAATGAAAGCTTGCTCACAAGTTTTACATGAATATTCCAAATACAAAGTCTCCTGAAACAACAGTTTTGATATGATTTTCATTTTTTTAAAGGGATGCAAACATTCCATTTCCTCATTTATAATCTCTATTCCAAGACAGTATTTTAATAGGTATCTTCTGCTGTTCGATCCAAATTCACAAGGATAATTGAACCACACAGACAATATCTTGTCAGCAAAGGTTAAAAAGCTTTTTTTTTAAGGAGGAGGTAAATCCTTAATAACCAGCCCTTATGTATTTTCAGAATCTTGTACTACACTGACATGATTTGCAGTCAGTTTTTTTTTCCCTACCCTTAAGGCTACAAAACTCTGTTGCAAATGCATTGCAAAAGAATTCTAGACCACTTAATGCAAAAATCAAAAAAATAGTTCTCCAATAAAAAGTAAATTTTATAAATGGTAGGAAATAGTATCTGTCGTAAGCTACTAAGTGACATTTTCCCCTATTACTGAACAAATCATGTTACACAGAAACAGGGAAGACAAGTTATCAAATACAACAAGCTTATGCTATGTTTACATCCCTCATTAAAAAAAAATAATTTCAAACTTTTCACACACTCCATCTGATATTTAATTTTCCCATCAGGTTGGAGGGGGAGGATAATACTGTCCATAATTCCAAGGATTCTGATAATTGTACTGAAAGGAAAAAGCAAACATGTTAGCATACAAGAACTATGGCTGAGTTCTATATATAAAAATGTAATTAAAGCAGGTATATTTAAGAAAACAAGCATGTGTTCACTGCTGAAATTCCAAGTCTTAACCAGAAGACAATGTATTATACAATGTGCAACTGAAGCATTTTTCTAAAGAAAAAAAAAAAAAGACTATCCTAATTTATGCATTTCTAATAACATCTATTAACAAAAAATTCAATTATAATTATGTAAACTCACTTGATACCAGGCACTATAATTATACGCAGCTTGATTTGCCTGTAAATCACCATCAATCATCTGTGTAGATGATGAAGTTGTATCTTCTGTGTGTGCTTTCTTTTCCTCTGGTTCTTCTGATCTAAATCAAAGGTCAAAATGGAAACTTTCAGAATTCCCACAGATAAGTACTTTTAACAAATGGATGAATGTCACCTGTGTACATTCATCTGAAGTTCTTGACCATTCTGTTTTATATTATTTCAAATCATGAAAATAAATTACCACAACATAAAGGTAATAATTATCTTTAAAGGGATTTCCGCAATGAAATGTCTTCTTTTAAGCATCCCTTCCTGATTCAGCAGGAAGTTACATACCCGTTTTCTGCTTTCCTTTTTAAAGAATCCTGTTCTTTTAGGAGTGTTTGATGTTCATCATAAGCATTCAGAAGCCTAAGAGGGAAGGAAAAACAATCCTTTGGTATAGACAAAAGCCAAACAAATTTTTTAAGTTATTTCCACTTCGGGAAACAAAAGCATGTTGCAATGAACATCCTTTTGGAAAAAAAAAAATGATCCAGCAGGCAAAACTGCCCCCAGCTACCTTTTCTATGTTATTTGCTTTGGCAAACCACACTGCCTTGCACTTTCCTTCTCAGTCCATGGGGTTCAAATGAGGCTTCAGAGATACAGGCCTAGCCAATTACCTTACTACATGTCTGACCATGACCAATGACTGGTTTATAGAGGTGATCATGTGACTCAAACCAGGATGTCAGTAAGTCCCAGGATTTTTGACTGAGCTACTGAAAAAGTGCCTGTTCTCTGTACTACAGTGGGCTAAAGCTGATGGGATACTGGCCAAGAGCTACCTGTTTTTATTATTTGTAACACATGGGGAGAGCCCGACTAAGGAGCTACCACACAACAAAGATAGTGACCTCGACAATATGTTTTCGTCCAATGCAACCATGAGTCCTGACAGTTACATAATTTGTATACTTTTGAGATCTAACTTAACAATGCTTATTAAAGACACCTGCCACCAGTTAGGATAAAGTGTAAACTTTGACCATGTGATAAACTGAATTAGAACTAAAATAAAACTACAGTATAATTAGTTATCATTGATTAAAAAGATAATTTTTAATAAATAAAAAAATTAATGTGCTATGTATTATAGGTCTCACCTGGAACTTAGAACTTCAAAAACAATGTCACTTGAAGCCAAACTGACTTTAAAATCATAATGATTTTGTTTTCCTTTTACCATTTACTTTTTTTTTTTTTAGTGTGGAGTCCTAACCACTGGACCACCAGGAAATGCCCTCCTTTTACCACCTTCTTAAATATTTTTTAGAAAGACAAAGATGGCCTTATTTTTTAAGGTAATCAGAAACCTGAACACAGAGAATTAACATTTCTGTGGAAATGACCTTGATGTTTACATGCATGTTCAACTTCCCCGGACAGCCTGCATATGTACACATTTAGTAACAGTTAACAGTAACACTGGTCCCAAAATATTCCAGGGGCAAAAACTGTCAATACCAGTAATCTCTGGTTCAGTGTTTACTCAACATAAAGGACTTTAAATGGACTAATTTCCTTAAGACCTTTAACAACTCATGGGTTGGCAACAAGAGACTCAATATTCATATGAGAACATCTGAAAACTGAGGAATACAAAATATTAAGTGAGAGCTAGGATTTAATCCTGTATTTGTTTGATTGAACATTAATTCTTACCAATTCATTATAGTGCTACCTAAATTTCTAAGCGACTCATTTATTTTCCATATCACTCCCTTTTTAAATTTCAAATACAACAATCTTAGACCCAATACTCAGACCCTCCATAACTATATTTGCAAGGGCCCAACTGGCATCCTTGTGTCGAACCTCAGATTTGTCTGTATATTACTGCCAAATTTAAATATGTCATTTAATCTAACTCAAAACTCTAATAGCTTCCTACTGTCAACCGTGTACATGTGCTCAGAACTCAGTCTAGCTTTTAAGAACAGCACATTCAGCATCAAGCTTTTACTGCTTCATAAAACCCTCCAATCAAGCAGATGTTCTTTTACATGAACTTTAATTTGCTTCCACCATTTTATCCTCTCCTTAGCTTATCAGAATCCAGTAATAACTCAATTAAGCCCCACCTCCTCTATAAAAGATGCCAAATACATTCTGTTCCAGAGAGATCACAGGCTTCTTAACAGTTATATGCTACCTCACATACTTATGTACAGCCTCTCTAGTCACTATACCATCCAACTAGACTAAAAGCTAGAATTACATATGCCATTTCTTTTGTATACTTTCTTCAGTACAAAACAAAAAGAAGACACATACAGCACATGAGGTGGTTAAGAATACAGGCTCCAAAGTAGGTTCTAATCCCAGCTGCACAATGTAATAGCTAAGTGACCTTGGAAAAACTGCCTAATCTCTCTTTAAGCCTCTGTCTATTAAAAGACCAGTACCTCCTCCTCTCATTAGACTGTTAATGTACTTTACATTAGGTAATTATAAAACTTTTAATGTGCCAAGCACATATATACAGTTGTATTAAAATGTAACTCATATTAAATGTTTTTCAGTTTAATTAAAATCTTACTCAGCCATCAAAAATGTATACACACTTGCCTAACAGGATTGGAGTATTTCCTTACTAGAACCAGGTAAGAAAGGAGTGGCAGCAATGCTCTAATCAATATTTCTACTCTTCTATTTTGCAGATTTAAATTTTAAACTTGTCCTTTTCCCCACCCTCATCTTTTAGCCTTTTATAATGCATGAAGATGAGGTCATTAAGGCATGATCTGTAAAACCACACCCATCCTCTTCTCTAATCTGAGACGGCATTCCTATTCCAGAAAACCCCATCTACCTTTGGTGGTCTATATATTAAATGTTTCTGTGTTTCAGGGTTCAATCCTTCACCCATTTCCTTTTTCACAGAATTCCTACCTCCTGCCTTCTCTCATCTACTCATTGTTTAAATTACCATGCTAAAATTCTGAAAATAATTTTGAAAGAAAGACAAACCATATGTCCTCTCATAAGTACAGAGACATTTGCAAAACTGAATTTACCCCCACATATACCTGAGGAAAAAGAAACCTAGGAAACATTTTAAATTTAACAATATATTATTTTGTACTCATCATCAAATTTCCATCCAAAATTATCAGTGCTCTATTACTATTCAGATAGATAATATATAATTAAGATCTTACTTATTAACATCTGAACCAAAATCTTCAAGAAATTCCACTTTTCTCTGAGAAAATGTAATTCTCATTTTCATAGGTAATGAACCATGTATAGCTTTGTCAAAACAATTTAGGATATTTTCTTCATTTTGTTTGAGGTCACCACTATATTCCATTTCAAGTAAATTGAGGTATAACTTTGTGTTCTCCTGTGTAAAAAGCAGTACCAATTAATCATATTTCTAAGATATTTTGATTAGACCACAGATATTTTAAATGCCTTAATTTTTATGTCTCCACTTGAAAAATTCAATATTGAAAATTGTATTAAAATGCAATTCATGTTAAATTTTTTCAGTATACATCTAATAAACAGGTAAAAAACTAATAAGCACATTGGTAGGTAGAGACATCATCCTAGCATCTCCTAAACTATGCAAATTGCTAAATGCCAATAAATTAAAACACTATATCCTACCTTGGGTTTGATGTAACTTGACCTACCATAACAAATATGAAGTAAAACATAAAAAAATGATCTCTACAGTTCCCAGTAATCTAAATCTTCACAACCATACATAATCTTCCTCAACTGCAGCTGGAAGCAAACCTTTTATAAACCTGTGTCTTAAACAGACCTGTCATTAGCCGAAAATCTAAAAAATGAGAAATTTCCTAGACACTGTCTTTTGACATCAGTTGATATATAAAAGGAAATACTTTAGAAAAGGAGAATAATCTCACTGCTACATTTGCTACAATGTAGGCAACTGCCATACTTTTGTTTATAAAGTGTTCTCAGGCCCTCTACTCTATTTAATAATCAATAAACTTGCCGTAAAATTTCTAAATGTGGAGAAAATAGAAAATCCAATAATGTTTATTTTCTCAACCTTTTAATGCATAATAATTTGAAAATTTTTTAAAAGAATGGCAACATCAGTTTAGAGGGACTGTTGTCTTCATTTAGTAATAAAATATATTACATACAGACCAAACCTTTCATCATAGTTGCCAAAATGAAAAACAACAACAAAAAAAGACTACTTTTTTTAAATGGAAGATATTCTAAAAAACACAAATACATACTTTGTCTCTTTCAATAGCTTCCAAAAGCACCTTTCTTGATTTTGGAAGGTTTTTTTGTATTTTGAAAAGATGTCGGGCTAGTTTGATAGCATAAAATGATGATTCATTATTTGATTTGGCATTTTTAATGGCTTCCTGAAGCAAACGTTCAGCTTCTTCCATATTTCCAAGCCGTCGTTCTAAACTTACTCTTCTCAAACGAACCATTGCCAATCCTAGAACACATTCTTCAAATGTTCTCAAGATATTCCTGGCTTCATTAATATTACCTAGAAATAGTAATTAAATGTTTATGCTTTTGTTTAAACTTATGAAATATCCTTTATGCCAGGTATTGGCAAATAACAGCCCACAGGCTAAATCCAGCCCTCTGGCTATTTTTTTTTTTTTTCTGAAATGGAAAACAGCCATGTTCATTTTTTTTATGTTATTGTCTATGGCTATTTTGGAGCTACAATGGCAGAGTTGTTAGGAAAGAGACCATATGGCCTGCAAAGCCTAAAATACTTACTATCTGGCCCTTTATCGAAAAAGTTTACCTGACCTCTGCTTTACACCATCTCTCAAGACTCAATTCCTATAACTTTATCCTACAGTAACTTAAATCCCAAAATATCAACTGAATTTCCTCATTCTTACCCTGCTGTTCCTCAAAAGCTGCCCAAAGCATATGCACCATGGGTTTCTTTGGGAGATGAATTGTGCAAGCTCTGCTGAAGACATGCCTCACTCCTTCAATGCTATGATTTTCCATATACTTGGCATACTACATACAGAAACAGAGGAAATACTGAATAATTTACAGTTGAACAAGCCATTAAATATGTGACAGAACGATAAAATTCTATTTTTAAACCCATTCAGCACCTTTATTGAACCACTAGACTAGTTTCTGTAAGGAAGGACGAAGAGAGGCAACGAGGTTGGCATATGCAGCAGTCAAATCTGGTTGCAAGCAGACCATCTCCTAATGCAACAGATATAGTTATATGAACAACATTCAACAGAAGTACAAAAAAGGTTAGTCACTAGATCAATGTTTATAATATATTCAAGTTTCAGAGCATATAATTTTCTTACCTTAATCCAAAACTCCTCATAGAGGGCACATGATATGACACATCTTTCAAAGAGAACCACAACTCGTTCATGAGTCCCATTTTCAATTTCAAATTCTAAGTATTCTTTCCAGTTCTTCAGTTGTGCCTTTTCCAATGGTTTCACATGAAAATAAGGTCTTTTAATCTATAATAAAAGCATGACATAGCAATGAAAGTAAACCAGTACCAACACCAAAATATGTATGACTACAGTAATACAAATTATTTAAATTATAAATATAATAATGAACCAAAAAAATTTAATCACCATATCTCATGAGTAAAAAAACTTCTAAAATTAAAATCCCTTTAATTACTTAGGCTTTATAAATTGAAGAAACAGAATGTGTTTTCCACTTAACCAGTCATTTTAACAGAACTACACAATTTTATGTTCAGAAAACTGTATTCTTTGCTGAGCATTTTAGAATTGAACAATTATACAACAGTAACAGAAAGCAGATCAGTATCCATCCAAAGATGAATGGATAAACATGATGTGGTATATATACACCAATGGATACTACTCAGCCATAAAAAAGAACGAAATAATGCAATTTGCAGCAACACAGATGCAACTAGAGATTATCAAACTAAGTGAAGTTGGTCAGAAGGAGAAAGACAAATACCATTTGATATCACTTATATGTGGAATCTAAAAAATAAACTAGTGAATATAACAACAACAAAAAAAGGAAAGTAGATCAGTGGTTGCCTGGGGTAGGAGTGCGGTGTAGGTTATTGACTGAAAAGGGGTTCTGAGGTGACAGAGTAGTTCTATATCCTGATTGTTGTGGTATCACAATGCATATACATTTGTCAAAACTCATTTTACGAGCCAGTCACAAAAAACCACATACTACATGATTCCATTCATGTGAAAAGCCAGAACAGGGAAACCTATAGGAACAGAAAGTAGATTTAGTGGTACCTTAGGGCTGGGAGTTGGGGGCAGTAAGCAGATGAGGGAGTAGAGGGGTGAAAGCTAAAGAGTAAGGGATTTCTTTTCAGGATGATGAAAATGTCCTAAAATTAACATTAATTAAATGTTCTAAAATTAACTGTATGTACCTATCTGTGAATATACTAAGAACTACTGAACTGTACACTTTAAATGGGTGAACTATATATGGCATGAGAATTACATCTCAATAAACATGTTTAAAAAAACAGAAATAAAGAATTAGAATCCTGAAAAAAAACCCACCTCATTTTACTGTACCTAAAATAGGTATTTTGTTGTACATAAAAATGAAATTGATTTTAATAATTGAACAACTGTAATAAAATGGTTCAGATTAAAGATAATTTGCAATTCTCGTTAAGTCTGAATTCAATGTTTCTAAAATTGATAGTGGAAAATTATAAAATTAATAATGGATGATTGATAATGGTAGCCATAAGTAGGACAAATATCTCATTATTTAAATAAGCAAAAATAAAAGGCAGAGAAATCGCTCAAAACTAAAAGAAAAATACATTACTCCTATCTGTATTTTGAAGCATATAACAACAATAACAAAAAAGGAAGCACTTACACCTTCTTCAAATGTCCACCTTTTACTAACTTCATGCTCATTATAATTAAACATTTCTTGATGAATTTCAATGATTCTATGTCTCATGTTTTCTATTTCAGTAATTAGCTAGGGAAGAAAAAAAATTTTAATCACACAAGTTATACACTAAAATTTTAAATATCACTGCTTACATTTAAGTATTATCCACCCATACTATAGTCTTAGAATAGTGATGGGTTTTTAACCGTGATCAATTATGTGCAAAGTACAATTAACAATACTGAAATCTGTAAAAGTATTTCCTAATAAACCACTTTCTTATGCTTTTGAAAAACAAAAAACAGGGCTAGTACATCACAACATAGGCCAAATAACCCTTCTAAGCTAAAGTAGTTTTTCAGGTGTCTCATAGTAAAATACATTATCTACTCTAAATCAAACTAGCTACAGAATTCCCACCTGCCTTAATCAGAAATTGATTTTATATGAGCTACAAGTCATACCACACATGCAGTCAAGGGACATAAAGTTTAGTTTCTCATGCACTGAAAGATTTTTTTTAATAAGTCTGGTTACCTTTGCTGGATCAGTTATGTCTTCAATTCCTGATGGTAGATCATCACCAGGAGGACCATCATCACCACTATGCCCATTTACAGAAGCTAATTCCCTTCGCAGCTGAATAAACTGCTCGCCAGTTAGAAGATCTCTAGGTAAGTTATTCTGTATATGTTCTTTAAATCTAAAGGAAAACAATAAAAATACAAGCTCTATATATGAAGTATAATTTTAGATCCCACGTTACATTTCTACCACACATTACTCTTTCAAAGGAACTCTGATTTAAAGAAGCCAAAACACCACACCCTTTCTCCTTTTCTACAGTAACAACCTACCACTTGATAAAACAGTCTAGACATCTTCATTTCCTTCCTGCCTTTGAAATGGAATGAAGAAGGTATGGACAAGTCATACATTGAAATCCTACTTCTGTCCATTATTAATTATTTGACATATAGGAAGTTTTTCCCTTCTCTAAATCTTGGTTTTCTCATCTGTCAAGTGCCTGTAAAATTAAATACAGCAATCCATGTTTAAATTATAAATGATTACTTATAAATAACCAACAAATTTTGCAGTTCCTTCCTTACCATCCAATTACTCCTGAATTCACATGTCTGTGCCAAACACTCCAATGAAATTGCCCTAATTAAAGTCACCAAGTACCTCTTGCATGCAAAATTAAATGTATACTTGTTTTATAGGACAGCCTCTATCCTAATAATGTCCTCAGTACTTAAGGCTGTCAACTAACCTTCCTTTCAGAATCTTCTTCACCCTGGGCTCCGAGTTACCACTTTCTTGGTTTTCCTCCAAGTCTCTGACTGCTCCTTGATTCCAGCCTGCCTCCAAATGCTAGTATGCCCAATGATTCCACTCTGCATTTTGTTCTCATCTATTTTTATATACTTTCTGTCCAATCTTATTAATACAGCTTGAAATAATAAGCATACTATGACTTTAAAACTCTAACTTAAGCCCAACCCTTTTCCCTAAATTTCAGATTAGCATATACAACTGCCAACACTCTGCATAAAGAAATATAGATTTTAAGCAAAGAGTGTTTTGAAAAACATGTCACTTATCTACACACACTAATTTATATACACACACACACACACACACACACATACACACACACACACACACATATACAAATTTTAATCAAAAACACCAAGTTGAGGAGCTAAAATATCTACACCATCTCAATTTGGAACCTTATATACAACATGTCTATAAGTGTGTCACTTTCATCCACAAATCAACACCCTCAGCATTTCTAATCCTTTTTAAAAAATATTTATTTATTTATTTAGGCTGCACACGGTCTTAGTTGCAGCACACGGGATCTTTGTTGTGGCATGTGGGAACTTCAGTTGTGGCATGTCAACTTTAGTTGCAGCGTGTGGGATCTTTAGTTGCAGCATGTGGGCTTCATAGTTGCAGCATGCAGACTTCTTAGTTGTGGCATGCAGACTCTTAGTTGCAGCATGCGAACTCTTAGTTGCGGCACACGTATGGGATCTAGTTCCCAAACCACGAATCGAACCCAGGCCCCCTGCGTCAGGAGCATGGAGTCTTACCCACTGGACCACCAGGAAAGTCCCAACATTTCTAATCTTGATATTGTCAACCACTAAGTTGCCGAATCTCTTCCACCTACCTTATCTCTTACATTCCACTGGATACTAGGTCCAATTGAGTCTACCTTCTAAATATGACTTCATGCCCTCCTCACTACTCAGCTAGATAAACATAAACCGGTCATCCAGCCTCTAGTCTCACAGCTTCTAAACCCACCTCAATACTGCTATCAAAAATGTTATTAAAAAGTAAACATGAAAAATAAAATAGTAAACAGGATCATATCCCAACCTCATGCCAAAATCACTTCAATGTTTGCCCTGAATTCAGGTTAAAATCCAATCTCCTTGAAGTCTTTCATATTCTGACCTAGCCTCTGACCCAGACCTACCTCTTCAACCTAATTATCAGACATGGTTGTACATGTACCATATGCTCCAACCTTATGGATTTTTCCCCCAAGTTTCTTAAAATTGATTTAGGCTACTAACACCTGGATTTTTATGGATTTTAAGACTTTCACAGGGACTTCCCTGGCGGTCCAAGGGTTAAGACTCTGTGCTCCCAATGCAGGGGGCACAGGTTCAATCCCTGGTAGGAGGACTAAGATCGTGCATGCCGCATAGCATGGCCAAAAAAAAAAAAAACAAAAGACTTTCACAAACATATGTAAATAACATTGACAACTAATTTAAATTTTGCAAAATCAATTAATACAGAGGCTTAACTTGACCTATTTTATCACCAGGAGGACAAAAATACAGAATGCATTAAAAAAAATTTTAAATGAGGAAGTAACTCTCAAATGTGTAGTATGAAAATGAATAGATTTAATACTTAAATAAATATAAAAATTGTCAAGACAGGGCTTCCCTGGTGGCACAGTGGTTGAGAGTCCACCTGCCGATGCAGGATACACGGGTTTGTGCCCCAGTCTGGGAAGAACCCACATGCCGCAGAGCTGCTGGGCCCGTGAGCCATGGCCACTGAGCCTGTGCATCCATCCGGAGCCTGTGCTCCACAACGGGAAAGGCCACAACAGTGAGAGGCCCGTGTACCGCAAAAAAAAAAAAAAAAAAAAAAAAAAAGTCAAGACATAGGTAAGAAACTTGAAATAAGGTAAAACTGAAAAATAACTACTTATAGAACATAAATTTAAAATAATTGGACTTACCTCGTGGCACAGTGGTTAAGAATCCTCCTGCCAATGCAGGGGACACAGGTCCGAGCCCTGGTCCGAGAAGATCCCACATGCCGCAGAGCAACTAAACCCCTGTGCCACAAGTACTGAGCCTGCGCTCTACAGCCCGCGAGCCACAACTACTGAGCCTGTGTGCCTAGAGCCCATGCTCTGCAACGAGAAGCCACCGCAGTGAGAAGCCCACGCACCACAACAAAGAGTAGCCCCTGCTCGCCACAACTAGAGAAAGTCCATGCACAGCAACAAAGACCCAACACAGCCAAAAAATAAATTTAAAAATACAATAAAAATAAAATAAAATAATTGCCAATTATAAACTTCTTTCACATGGTGATAAAATATGCATAATACTAAACAGTAATATTCCATTAGCTTTTTCTACTATAAAGCTTATTTATTCAATACAGAATGGCTGAGTGCCTAATACTGGGTTGTGACCAAAAAGTTCGTTTGGGTTTTTCCGTAAAGGAAAATACCTATTCCTAGGTATTAAGGCCAAAAAGAATTAAAAATCCTCAGAAAATGATAGACATGTGAGGATACAAGAGACATAAATTCAAAACAGTGTTATCAGTGCTAAGATAAATGAAATAAATGTAGGTAGAGTGCTGGCACAAAAGACAAAACAGACAGTTCTGTTTAGGTGAACTGGAAAAAGTGTCACAGAGAAAACATTAAGCTGTATGGGTCTTAAGGAATATGAGTTCACCAGACAAATGGAAAGTGGAAAAGGTATTAGTCATAAAATCATAAAACATCACTGCCCTTTGGGAAATTATGAGTACTCAGGCTATGTCTAGAGTTTAAGAACTACCAGGGACTGGGCCTGAGGAATTAGATCATATCACAAAAGTACTCATGCTAAGGAGGATTTTAAATTAGATATTTTCTTAGAGATAAGGGTCAGTGTATATCCAATATACAAGCCTACACAGTAGAAATATTTCTATTACACCACTTAGTTCCTTTAGCACATCCTTCCTCTTCTACACTTTTGAGCAACTTGAGGGCCAAGTCAATGCATACATATCTTCTTTGGGCCTTTATTCCTACAACTTAAATGCATATCATCCGGTACATGACAAGCACTAAATAACTGACTTTAAACAGGAGAAGTATATTTGGCAAAAGAAAACACTTCAGCAGTTCTCAAAGCAATTAGTCATGTGAATTAGTTTACTTATATAAACTATAAGATTTACTTATACCAACACTACTTCTGAGTTTGCTATACTCATAAGGAAAGTGGGTCTCATTACATTAAGTGAAAAGGAGTAGATTAAAAAGCAGTATGTGTAATGCAATCCACTGATCTCTATTATACTCATACATGCATTTTTAAAAGCCCAGTGAAATATTAAAAAAAAAAAAAATACTACACCAAGAACTTTGGGGCGACACTGTCTAGGTTCCAATCAGCTTCCAAGCACTTACTAATTCTGTGACCTTTCGCAAATACTTTAATCTTTATTTGCCTCTACTTCCATAAAATGTAGATAAATAAAAGTACCTATACCTGGTTTATTGTGACAATTAAATGAGTTATAAGGCACTCAGAATACTGTCTGTATAACTGTTTCCTAGTCATATTTTTTCTTACCAACAATAAAATTATTATAATCATATATTTTACCTATACTTTAGACCCTAGAAGAATTGGTTTATGAAAGGAACCCGCTTTGCCCCAGAAAACTTTTTAAATCTTTCTTAAAGGCTTTTTAAAAAACATTAAAAATATTTTTTTAACTTTTTAAATTCAGTCAACAAATATTCACCAAGCGCCTCCACATGCCAACCCTTGTGTTAATAATCTTTTTCAGCATGTGTCTCCCTAGGTCATTATACCCTAGAAACCTGCCCACCTCCTCTATTTCATGAAAAACAGAGATGGTATATTCAGATCCGCATGCTTTCTGTTTCTAACGTGGGTCTACATAGCTTAGCAAATTGATCCACAGTTCTGTACAAACATTTCATAAAGTTTTCTAATTGTTAGTAAAGAAAAATTTAGAAAATCACTTAATAACTACCTAAAGTTTACAGGCTCTACCACAATACTAGTTATAAAAATTATGACAGAAATATAGCAGTTAAGAATAGCAAACTTTTATCATTTATCAACACAGTCCTCATAACTTTCTTGTTCAGAAAGACTAAGTCCGTACTAGTGGGATCCTTACTAGTGGGATACTTTGAATACATGAGAAACATGGAAAACACAGTACACAGAACTAGTTGTTTTAACAGCACTCATTAAAATGAAATGATACCAGTCATAACAGATTATCACAGTAGAAAATTAAACTGAAATTATTTTTGATTATTTGAATATAAACAGGACTTACTACATAAAATACATTCTTTGCTCTTGGATATAAGATGTTATGTGAATCACAAGAATGGACCTTTAGTAAATCATTATGTTTTTGTTTTTTTTTCTTCATTATGTTTTAAATAAGCATCTATTATGTGCCATGCACTGTGTTAAGCATAAAGAATAATTAAACTGATTCTTTTCTCTCATTCCTTCACTACTCTGAAATATCTTAGACAAAAGACAGGATTTCTATCATTTCCTCACCTATAAAACAGATAAAGAACCTGTCTAAAACCAGTAAAGTTCCTAAACATTTTATAAGTTATACTGAAAATGTCAAAATTTAAAAGTGTATAACTTGTGATTATCGAGCAAGAAAATTTATTCCTGTCTGCGTCTAATAGAATCTTACATTTCAAGAGAATAAGTATCCTCATTATTGGAAATTACCTAATCACAAACAAATTTTAACGACCTGGTTTTTCCACTCACCTCTGAAAATGATGACTGTACAGCTGTGTCGGAATACCAAGAATACGATCATATATAGCTGTAACTTCTCTCAGGTTTCCCTGTTCATTTTCCCAGTTTATATACATTTCCCAGAGTCTGTCAGATCGGAAATCTGTTCCTGCAGCTAGAACAGCATGCTCAAAAGTTCTGAAAAATTAAATTATCTCTAAGTTATCTTTCCAAGATAAAATCACTTTAAAAATATTATTTCTACACTTTGCAATATATACAAATATCAAATCATTGTCATACTCCTGAAACTAATATGTTATACATCAATTATACCTCCATTTTTAAAAAAGCAAAAAAAAAAAAATTTCTTAATTTTAGAAGATAATGCTAAATTCAAAATTATATTCAACTTTATACAAGAAGAGATTAAAAGGAAGAAGGAATAGTAGAAAAATGTATGATAGTTGCTTAAAAAAAGGGAAAACATACAGGGAATAGGTAAATATAATTTTATGTAACTGTATATTGTTTTATATGATATAAATTTGCAATGCAAATTACACTGCAAACACATGAGTAACACAGTAGACACTAAAATATTCGTTAAACTTGAAATGTCTTGTTGAATAGATTCCTTTAGGGCAAAAGACAAAGAGACAAAATTTATCTCACTTTAAGAAATCATTTTCTGGCAAAACAACTCTCCAACAAGGGGTCCAGCTGCCTTGTCAGGTAATGAGAAATATACATATATTTTTAAACTCTCAAAATTCTCTCTTAATTCTAAAATTCCACAGTTACAGTTTACTATAAAATCATTTATTTTAAAATACTTAGCTCATTTGAAGAGATTTCTGTAAGCAATTTTAATCACTGGATTTGATATCCCAATGGGATAAAATTTTAGATACATGTTTTCAAAATAAATATTAGAATCAAGAGGGATTTTTAACAGTATAAACTACACTACCTAAATTAATCTACAACTTTAACTGAATGCCAATCAAAGTTTTAAGAAATTTGGGATGGAAGAGAAAAAAACAAATTCTAACATTCATCTAGAATACAAAGATAAAGATGCAAAGCATTTTTGTTAAAGTACAAAGCAGCAGGCATTTTCCTGAAAGGTATCAAAAGAAACTAGAAAGCTATAATAATTAAAAGTATGGCACTAGCCTAGTATCGGAAAAATGGATTAACAAAACTTCCCAAGAAAACAAAATAGATCTATGTATATGTGAGAATTTAGTATATGATAAAGTATTTTAAATCAATGCACAAAATTTTTTTTCAATTTAAAAAATAAAAAAATAATAAATCATTGCAGAAAAGACAGACTATTCCAAATGGAAAAAATAAAAGGTTAATCTCTGACTTGCAAAAGATGCAAACTAAGGTTAATCTGTTTCACAAAAGACACAAGCTAAATGTCAGATAAGTGAACTATAAAAAAAGTCTATAAAAAGAATTAGAAAAGAATTCAAGATTTATATATTCTTGGCAAGATAGGCACAAAACTCAGAAACCAATAAAAGATTACAAATTGAACCACAGCAAGAAAAAAACAAAAACAAACCTCTATATGATAAAGATACCCTAAACAAAGATGTGCCAAAACTGGGGGAAATATGTTTAATACACATAAGGGATTGAGAGAACATGCGTGTGTGTGTGTGTGTGTGTGTGTGGTACATGCACACACGTATGTTTGTTTAAGATTTTCAAGAGAGTTAAAACACATGTTATTCCTCTACAGAATCCCAAAATGATTCAGGAAATTAATGCACTAGACACTAAGAAAACTGGAGGTAGCTGGAAGAGGAAGGATGACAGGCAATGAACAAAACGTTTAGATGAAGGTTTGCTTAAGAATGGTAAGAGGTCTTGAACCCACTTTCCTGCTCAGCTATGGGATTTCAGAAGCTAGGTATATGCTCCCCAGGCAGATCAGATGATCCTTCAATGAAGAGACTGCTTGGTATAGGAATAAGATATAAGGATTCCAACACTGGGAGTCCCCCAACAAAAACCTGAGTAGCCACCTGATCATGCACTGTGAAGCCCTTTATGCCAGCTAACAATGTAGTACAGAACTTTCATTCAGTTTATTAGTATTGAATCTTTAACATGAGCAGAAATCCAGAGATCAAACATATCAGAAATGAAAACAAGCAAACAAACAAAAAAGAGAAAACAGCACTGAGGGCAGAGAAGAATTTCAACGATCTTTAATACCGTCAAAGAAATGTTAAAAAGATATGCATCCAGGGACTTCTCTGGTGGCCCAGTGGTAAAGAATCCACCTTCCAATGCAGAGGACGCGGCCTCGATCCCAGGTCAGGGAACTAGGATCCCTGCCTCAGGGCAACTAAGCCAGTGCCTCAACAAGAGAGCCCACGTGCCTCAAACTACAGAGCCCATGCACTCTGGAGCCCACATGCCACAACTACAGAGCTCATGCACCCTGGAGCCTGCACTCCACAACTAGAGAGAAGGCCGTGCGCCACAACAAAGAGCCCGCGTGCCGCAATAGAAGATCCTACAGGCCTCAACGAAGACCCTGCGTGCCACAACTAAGACCAGACACAGCCAAAAATAAATTAATTAATTAAAATAATAAATAAATATATGGGACTTCACTGGTGGCGCAGTGGTTAAGACTCCACGCTCCCAATGCAGGGGGCCCGGGTTCGATCCCTGGTCCAGGAACTAGATCCCACATGCATGCCACAGCTAAGAGTTCGCATGCCACAACTAAGACCTGACACAACCAAAATTAAATAAATAAATAAATATTTAAAATAAAAAATTTGGATATTAAGAAAAACGATATGCAAGCCATATAACAAGAATAGGAGGCTATAAGGAAAGGAATATTCAAAGAAGAGGAAAGATTCTTAGATACTAAAAATCTTATGGCAGCTATTAAAAATCCAATACAAGGTTCAAGGAAATACTTCAAAAAGTCAAACAAATCCTAGGAGATTGAGAAAAAGGAAAAAGATAAGAAAATTAAATGATTAAAACAGAAAGTCTAGGGCTTCCCTGGTGGCACAGTGGTTGAGAGTCCACCTGCCGATGCAGGGGACACGGGTTCGTGACCCGGTCCGGGAGGATCCCACATGCCGTGGAGCGGCTGGGCCCACGAGCCACGGCGGCTGAGCCTGTGCATCCAGAGCCTGTGCTCCGCAACAGGAGAGGCCACAACAGTGTGAGGCCCACATACCGCAAAAAAAAAAACCACAAAAAAAACAAACAGAAAGTCCAATATCCAATGATTGAAAACTACAGAGAAAACCAAGGGAAAGAAATTATTAAACTAAGAATGTACACAATAATAACATTTCTAAGACTAGAAAGATGTGCTTTAAAGCATCCCAGATTGAAAAGGCCCACTAAGTAAGCACAATTAACTAGAAAAAGAAAGTCCACACCAAAGCATTACAATTGCAGTTACAACAAAGATAAAGAGACCATTTTAAAAGCTTCCATGAAGAAAAACAAGTCACATAAAGAGAATTCAAAAGAAGAATGGTATGACACCAAAAAATAGATGGAGAAATGTCTTCAAAGCCCTAAGGAAAAATTACTTTCACCTCAAAATTCTATACCCCACCGGACCATCAACTGTTTCAGACATAAGGATTCAAAAAAATTTTTTTCATTCCAAGCATCCTTTATCAGGAAGTTATGGGATGTACTCCTCTAAAAGGCAGGCACGAACCAAGAAAGAGTAGGATCCAACAAGCTCTAATAAATAGAGCTTGATACCCAGGAAAAAGGTAAAGACATCTCCTAGAATCATGATAATGAGGAAATCCAAAAACTGCTGTACAACAGAATCAGAATACAGCAACCGTCCATATTACAAAAGAGGAGGTTCCAGGAGGGCTATCTCCAAGAAGAGGAAAAAAAATGGAATTTACATTTCTCAGAATATAATTCTTTTTTTGTAAATGTTCAGATTAAGTAGAATAACACTAGATAAATACATGTTTTAGTTTCAAAAATGACTTATATAGCGTTTGTATGTTGTGGAAAGTCGGTATTAGTACTGACTACTGAAAGTAGCTGTTGGAAGGTGTAGAAAATTTTAAATGTTTAAAGCAAGCCAGGCGAATGGGAAAAAGGGGTGAGGGAAGGAAAGGGGTAATTACATGAAAAACAAAAAGCTATGAAACCTATCCATACTGGAAAGATGAGGAATGGGAAGACAGGGTATAAGTGAACTAAAAATTCTCAACTACCATAACAGAATGATAATCTCTATAGGTAGTGAGAGAAAAGCAGAAAGCAGTAGAGTGCTACTGTTATAAACATGTTGGAAAATATCAGAAGAAATGGCTAAAATATTTAAAGAGAGGTGGAGGGATCACTTTTTGTTACAAGCAGTTTAACATTAACTTTTTAAACTACATGTACATATAAATAATTTGATGAAAATAAAAACCAAAAACACATTTTAAATTCCTGTAATCAGTAACAAAGACAATCCAAAAGTAAAATGAGCAAATGTCATGAACAAGCAATGTAAAAATGCCTTATATAGACAGCATTTGAAAAGATGGTAAACCAAGATGACCAACCTACAGATATGTGAACTAAGATAATGAAATACTACTGGAGGTTAAAAAAAAAAACCACTTGGCATGACTATGGGAAAATGACTACCCTCATACACTGTGGGAGTTTAAAATTGGTACTACTTTTAAAAGAACATTTGACAAAACATAGCTGCGAGTCCCTTTGACAGAAGTTACATTTCTAGAGTGCTCTACATAAACACTGACTTGTAAAGAGATGTTCACTGAAGCACTAATTACTTCCTATCAATAAGAATTTGGTCAAATAAAATATACTACTTTGATACTATAAAACACTCTTGCAATGGTTAAAAAAAATGGTAGGGAGAATTTCTAAAACATTGTTAATTTTTTAAAAAAATCAAACAAAAATATTTGCAATATGTATACACACATATATGTACATCTATGCGTATCTGAAAGAACACATCCCAAGTAATTAACCAAGAGAGGAGAGGGATTGGGGACATAAGAAAAGGGGGTGTGGAATGGTGGAGGACTTTATTATGTACATTTTTTAATAATCATGCATAAGTTTACTATGTGTATCATTTTTTTAATAGTGAAAAGAAAGTTAAACTTTTAGTTTAGCATTCATGAGTTCTATTATTAATATCAGAATACTTGACTTATTTATATCTTTAAATACATTTAAGTATCAGTGTTTCACATACCCTCTTATTGTACTGTTTGTCTCAGGATCACCAGGGTCCAATGTTTCTTTTAAGAAGTTTATATAATGTATCCAAAGGTCAACACTAAGAGGTATTGCCTGAAGCCCCCGGCGATACACCTAAGAAGAAAACAACAAACTGTACTTCAAATATTTAATTATTTCTTAACAGAGAGGCAACACTGTGTTATCCGGTGAACCTTAGAAATACTAATTACTGGAATTTTGTTTAAATAATCTACCATTACCATTTGGGTGGAGGTTGGATAGAACATGGCAATGTTCTGATCCCCACGTGCAGAGTCTTGATCTTCAAAGCGCAGCAGTCCCTGCATTCTGACCGGGTTGTGTGGGCAGGCTTTGGGTTACAGACCATAGGGCACAGACCCATTAGAGCATCAATGACAGCGTCTGACCAAAAATGCAATAAGACGTAGCAAATGTGACTAGCAAACCAACTATATTGTTTGGAAAATGAGAAATAAATGTAAGTGAGAGAAAAGCCCTGCCCTACTTGTTAAGCTGCAGTGTAATACAGAGGCTTGCACTGCAAAGCTTGACAAACTGTAGAGGTTTAACGCACCTGCCAACAAAGAGAGAAAATATTAGCTACAAATGCCACAAGAGTGACAAATGCAAATAAAATACCCTATAAAATTGTTTGACCATAAATCGTAGGTACTGCCAGCCAAAAAAAGTCTCTGTTTTGTTATTATTTGGCTTACAGTACCTAATGGAGATAACTGTATTCAGTAATGTACGCACCTCATCTGATTGTTTAATGTTGTCATGCCGCTTTTCAAGGTCTGCATACTTTTTCCAATAACCATAGCAATACGGATAGTGTATGAAAAATTTGTCAAACGCTTTCCTGGCAGCCATCAAGTGATTCTGATGAAAATAAAACAAGGTGTTTAAACATCTTGGAAATTTTTGTCACAAAAACTATTATTCCTTTCAAATGTACAGGCATACCTCAGAGATATTGCGGGTTCAGTTCCAGACCACTGTAATAAAGTGTATTATCGCAATAAAGCAGGTCACACAAATTTTTTGGTTTCCAAGTGCACACAAAAATTCTGTTTACACTATACTGTAGTCTATTAAGTGTGCAATAACATTATGTCTAAAAAAACAATGTACATACCTTAATTTAAAAATACTTTATTGCTAAAAAATGCCAAAACAATTACAATAGTAACATCAAATACCACTGATCATAGATGACCATAATAAACATAATAATGAAAAAGTTTGAAATATTGCAAGAAATACCAAAAATGTGACAGAGACAGGAAATGAGCAAATATTGTTGGAAAAATGGCATCAACAGACTTGCTCGACGCAGGATTGCCACAAACCTCCAATTTGTAAAAAAACGCAGTATCTGTGAAGCTCAATAAAGTGAAGCGCAATAAGACGAGGTATGCCTGTTATTATCTCAAAATAAACGGCAGGCTTAAAAACCACACACACAGCAGCACTTTTTCCTACAAATGCAATCTTATCCTTTGAAACAGAAGGACCTAATTCTGTCAAACAGCAAGGTAATTTTTTTATTTCAGCAATTTTATACACACATACATACACACACCAATTATTACAAACATTCGACTTTGATTCTAATACTTTCCATAATGTACAAATGCTACGAAAGTTATTTTTGAAGCTAAAAAAATATTATCTAAAATGTTCTTCAACTTAATCTGAAAACTATAAAAGAGGCAACTTTAATTACAAAACAAGGCCTAGTCTGATATTACTTGATTATTCTGTCCCCTCTAATCCCATTTAAATAGTTACTAACCTCCTGTTCTACATACTGAAGCAAATATACCCAGCCTGTAAAATCCTGAGGATTACTTTCTACAGTTTTCCAAAACTTTTCATACTCTGGAGGGAAATTTGCTTCTGTTTCTGTCACTGGAAGGTCCACAGTATTTGCTATTTCATTTTCTTCCGTAGTTGTATTCACATTAGGAGATCCATCAGGTGACTGTTCCATTTCTGTAACATTCATAATCTCGGTACTGAAATCAGTAGACTGATCTACCACTACCTCTGAACTGTTGCCTGTGCTGCCATTATTGGAATTTCTGTACTCATCCATGTGAGAATTTTGCATGGCTGTTTATTTTTTCTTCAGTTAATGATCTGTGGAAACATAAAGAGAAACATCTTCCAAATGTTTATTTGGCATCATTAAAACCACCTTTTAAAAGCCCAAGTTAGCTATTAAAGGAATATATTAAATTGATTCTTGAGCTGTCCTGTAAGTCATAATCAGGTTTATTAGTTTTTATATTACAAATTAAATTCTATAACAAATTTTCCAAAATTCTGCCAGTTTATTGTTGACTGAGTAAAAACTAGCTCCTTCATCTATAAAACAGTGAGTATTGAACCTGCTCCCTAAAGAAGCAATCATATCTAGAATTCAGTGCTCCTTAGCTAGCTAAGAATCTAAATTTTAATATCTGAATGCTATCTCTGCTACCAATCCTGAAAAACAGCAATATCTTTAATATCTGTTCTGGAGGCTTTAGCTAACAAAACAAATTCTGGTCATGCATATAAATGTTTCAGAGGGAAATTCATAACTTGGCTCAGGATAGATTTTTAAGAAGGTTATACTGTAGATATACAAATATATCTGTAAGTTTTAAATCCTAGCAGCTAGGTTTGATTTTATTGTAGAAGACACACATTAAGGTTTTAAAATTAAAGAGTAACTTTTAAAGTGAATTAAGTGTTACTAAAAACAGTTATAAAAGAAATAATTAAAAAATAAAAATAAAAACATAGTTATAAGGGAATTCCCTGGCAGTCTAGTGATTAGGACCCTATACTCTCATTGCTGGGGCCCCGGATTCAATCCCCGGTCAGAGAACTTAGGTCCCACAAGCCACGCAGCCAAAAATTTTAAAATCATAAAAAAAATATTTATGAAAGTTTTACCATCTGGATAGTTACTTCATAAAATCTTTTAAATTGTCATCTTATGGTTAAGGCCATAAAATAATAAGGAATTATTCTTTTATCCTGTAAGGTAATACTACAATATATTTTCACAATTCACTTCATCTCTTCACTAACAATTTAAATGGAAACAATCATTAAATTATAGGGCATGTCTTCTTTTTAAATTAGGGATTATTCTCAAAATTAAACAGACCATAAAATTGATTTACTCCTAAAATACACTCAGAATACATAATTAGTTAATATAGCATAATATAATGTAAAAAGGATTAAGACTAAAGGAATTCAAAGAAAGAAATTCAAGTGACCAATAAACATATGAAAGGACCGAATCTTTACTAATAAAGATGTAAATTAAAACAATGAGATATCAAATTGGCAGCAAGTAAAAAGATATTTCTGGAGGACAGTCGCACAAAATATACCAAATGGCAATTGTGCATATTTTGTTATGTAAATAATCAGATAAAAAACATTTACTTGTTTAAAAGCATTCACTAGAACACTATTATGGCAAAAAAAGAGGGTAGTATTAAGAACACTGCTTTAGTAGGTGGCATATTTGTACAGTGGAATAATAATAATTTAAAAGGAAATATGTGCACCTGTCTTGATATAGAAAGATAACCACTACATATATATTATATGCATGCTACACACAGATCTGTAAGGATTTATACGAAATTTTTACACTAACAATATTAGGTGGTGTTAATGGCTGCTCCCCCCATATAACTGGGCTGACACTTTCTTCTTTTGGTTTATCTGCAATTATTTAACTGAAGTTAAAAAAAAAAAAAAAAAAGAGGTATTTTGTTTCATTTGTTTTTTTTTTTTAAGAAAAACCAGCTCCAGATATGACATGCCAGTGGTTGGCTGGATACAAATTTTTTTTTTTTTGCAATTTTATGCCTACTTTAAAAATCTGGGTTTCTCTATAGTCTATACAACCTAGCTCCACATAACAGTTACCTAGTAAGCTATTTTTTTAAAAATACAAATTCATTGGCCCCAACGCCAATGATTCTGAGTTCTAGGCTCAGGCCCAGAGAGTTGTACTTCTACCATGTTCTCTGAATGATTCAGAGGAACAGAAACTTATTCACGGGTAAACTCTGAACAATGGAACTGTTGCATCAAAGACCTGTGTATATTAAATTTGGGAATACGCTGACAACTTATCTTTAGAAAAGTTGTACCAGCCATTTGACAAGCCACTTTTAGTTGACTATCCAACATTCCCTCTCACCATCTTCCTAATAAAACATTGTTTTGGTTCAGAGCAGCAATATACCTAACCCCATGTAAGGATTATGAGTCTGAAAAGCACATCTGCTGCAGAGCTCTGGGAACAATTTTGCTTTTCTGATAAAAGGGACAGTCAACAAATAGTGTAGGCTCTACCACTTTCTTCTTACTTTGAATGTGAACATATCTGAAACAACTTGTATTCACAAAGCAGTCAGAAGAACTGGCCAGGAAAATTAAGAAATGCCAGCCCTGACATCATCGAGCTGCTAATAACACAATGCCAGCTTCATACTGTATAAGAAAATAAGTCCCTATTTGCTTAAACAAGTATCAATAGATGAGTTTTTCTATTACTTGCAGAAAAATGCATTCCTAACTAACCCACTAATGAGACATGGACATGAGATTGTCCATTTCTCCATCTCCTCTTGTCAGCACTAGGTATCAGAAAACAATTTTTGCTCATCTGATTAAAAAAAGGAAAAAAAAGAGTAGTACCTCATTTTGATTTGCATTTAACTACAAGGATGTTCAATTTCTATTTCCTTTTCTCCCCTTAAATACTATTTCACATCCTTTGTCCATATTTTCTTTTTTTAAAATTTATTTACTTATTTGTTTATTTATTTTTGGATGAGTTGGGTCTTTGTTGCTGCACGTGGGCTTTCTCTAGTTGCGGCGAGTGGGGGCTCCTCTTCATTGTGGTGCGCGGACTTCTCATTGCAGTGGCTTCTCTTGTGGTAGATCACGGGCTCTAGGTGTGCAGGCTTCAGTAGTGGCTCGCGGGCTCTAGAGCGCAGGCTCAGTAGTTGTGGCGCACGGGCTTAGTTGCTCCGTGGCATGTGGGATCTTCCTAGATCTGGGCTTGAATCCATGTCCCCTGCATTGGCAGGAGGATTCTTAACCACTGCGCCACCAGGGAAGCCCTGTCTGTATTTTCTACTGCATTTTTAATGAATGGCTTGCACAAGCTCTCTGTAAACTAGAAAATGACACACATTGTAAAACACTTTTGAGTTTGTCTTCTTACTAGTTTTAGGTTTTTTCTGTGTGTATGGAAGGCATCTTTTAAATTGTCATGTAGATTTGAAATCCAGATTTTAAAATATGTCCATTATTTCAAAATGCAGTATGAAGCAAATTTTTTCCCAAGAAAAGATAAATTTAAAATGTTAAATCAAGTGAACTTTGAGGCTGAATGCCACTGGAAGAATTAGTTATAACCAGGTAAATCTATGGAATATTTTTTAAAAAGGAGAAGAAGAAGAGGGAAAGGAGAAGGAAAGTGGGGGAAGTTCAGGTGGAGACAAAAAAAAGTTTTCAATACTTGATGCATATCCAGCACCATATTATATTCCCTGTAGAGAATACATAGGTATAAGATAAGGTCCTCATTCAAAGGCTTATTAACTATTAGTAGTTGGAGAGTGATTAAAAAAAAACATGTAAAACAATTAGAGAGACAGACAAAATTTCAAATGAAACAAAGTCAAAGTTTAGAAAAATCAATTGAAAATTATAGGCATCTAGCAAACCTTCATGAAATATATAATTTGGTCTTCACTTTGAAAAACTATAGATTTTGGAACAATAGAGAAAGAATGATAAATTATTCCAAAACAGCGAATAGCCCATTTGACTTGACAGAACAACCCTTCTTATTAACAGTAGACAAGAAGATGGAAATTAGGACTGGTTCCAAGACAAGAAGGAAATAAGACTGACCAGAATGAAGAGAGTCTGCATTGGGGAAGTGAAATGAAAGTAAGCAGCGTGGAGAGCAAGTGAAATCTGAGAAGAAATAATATAACCAAATCTAGTTGTTACACAATAAAGGACAATCCCAAAGTATCAATATTAGACTACCAGAAAAAATAGTTCCCTTCTACTTGAATGACTGATTATTGTCATAAACTTTTCCGGGTTTACCAGCTGGGACCCTAGGAAAAGGCGCAGAAGCTTTTCAACTTATTTTGGTCTCTTTTGCCCCGTCCTTTAAAGAAAAGACACATTTGAAGACTAATGTTCCAGATACAAATTAGTCATTATTTTGTATCTTTTTATTTCAAAGCACACTGTCAAAAAAACAAACGGAAACTTGTTAGTTGATACATTCAAACGGAAAGTTAGACACATTCTGATTCATTTAGTACCTGTTCTATTCTAACTGCATATTTAAGTGGGACATAAGGGTTTCTTATGGAATCAGCAAATTTACCACACCCCTGCATCTTCAGAAATGATCAATTACTCCACACCCTGCAATTACAGTGTTATAAAAAGAGTTAAGAATGCCAGCCTTACCCTTAAGGAGATCATTTTTCTGATTACTTCAATAAATCACATGGCCAAAAGAAAAATACACTAAAGTTATTTTTTAATAAGTTATTCTAACATATACTTCATAATGTGGCAATTACTAGTACCAGTTTATTCTTAACAACCACCAATAACTTCCAACTAGCAACATAAAATGGCAAAGGGGTAAAAAACAACTATCAAAAGGAAGAAGACAACAGTGTGATATTGGCATAAAGACAAACAGACTAATAGAATAGAACAAAAAGCCCAGAAATAAATGTTGGACAAGGGTCCCAAGATCACTCACTGGGGAAAGGACAGTCTCTAACAAATGGTGCTAGGAAAACTGGATATTCACATGCAAAAGAATGAAGCTGAATCCTTATCTTACAGCATATACAAAAGTTAACCCAAAATGGAATAAAAACTTAAACGTAAAACCTAAAACTATAAATCTCCTAGAAGAAAACGTACGGGAAAAAGAAAAGCTTCATGATATTGGACTTGGCAATGATTTCTTGGCTATGATACCAAAAGCACAGGCAAAAAAAGCAAAAATAGACAAATGGGGCTACATCAAACTAAAACTTTCATGCATCAAAGGACACAATCAACACAGTTAAAAGGCAAATAGCAGAAGAGGAGGAAATACTTGCAAATCTTATGTCTGATTAGTAGTGAATATACAGAATACATAAAGAACTCCCATAACTGAACAACACTCAATTAAAAAATAAAAAAACGACTTAGACATTTCTCCAAAGATGATAAACAAATGGCCAACAAGCACATGAAAAGATGCTCAACATCACTAATTATCACAGAAATACAAATCAAATTCACAATGAGATATCACATAAACACCGATTAGGATGGCTACTATCAAAAAAACCCAGAAAATAACAAGTTTTGTCAAGGATGAGGTGAAATTGGAAACTTTGTGCACTAACTGTGGGATTGTAAAATGGCACAGAAAACCAAATGGAGTTTCCTCAAAATATTAAAAATAGAGCTACCATATAATCCAAAAATCCCAGGGACTTCCCTGGTGGTCCAGTGGTTAAGACTCTGCGCTCCCAATGCAGGCGGCCCAGGTTCAATCCCTGGTCAGAGAACTACATCCTGCATGTCACAACTAAAAGATCCCACAAGCCTCAATGAAGATCCCACACACAGCCATGAAGATCCCACGTGCTGCAACTAAAACCCAGCACAGCCAAAATAAATAAATATATTAAAAACAAAAACAAAAATCCCACTTGAGTATATATCCAAACTAACTGAAAGCCAGGTTTCAAAGAGCTATCTGTATACCCATGTTCATACCCGCACTATCCACAACAACCAAAGGAGCAACCCAAATGTCTACCAACAGATGAAGAAGTAAATAAAATATGATATATACATACAATGGAATATCATCAGTCTTTAAAATGAAGGAAATCCTGTCACACACTACATGGATGAACCTTGAGGACATTATGCTAAGTGAAATAAGCCAGTTGCAAAAAGACAAGTACTACATGATTCTACTTATATGGGGTATCTAGAGTTGTCCAATTCATAGAAAGAGAAAGCTAAACGGTGGTTATGAGGGACTAGAGAGAGGGGGAAAAGAGGAGTTGTTTTAATGGGTATAGTTTCAGATTTGTAAGATGAAAAAGTTCTGGAAATCTGTTAAACCACGTGAATATACGCAACACTACTGAACTGTACACTTAAAAATGGTTAAGAAGGGATTCCCCTGGTGGTCCAGTGGTTAAGATGCTGCACTTCCACTGGAGGGGGCACGGGTTTGATCCCTGGTCCGGCGGGGTGGGGGGACACTAAGATCCTACATGCTGTGCAGCATGGCAAAGAAAAAAAAAAGATTATGGTAAATTTTATGTGTTTTTACCACAATAAAGCTTTTTTTTTTTTAAGGGAAGAAGACAGCTAAGCTATAACTAAATTAGAAAAGACAAGAGACGAGGAATTAGAATTTCCAGATCTTTCTTTCACCATAAGAAGACAAAGTATAGTGTGGTAAATATTAGAACGAACAAAGGGGTAGAGCAGGGTGAGTCCTACTTCTCTCCCTTAATAGCATGAGATTCTAGGTCAGTCTTATTTTTCTCACTTCCAAATAAGACTAGTAATACTTGTATTATCTGCTTTACAGGGCTGCTGAAAACTTCTGATGAGATAAAAGTATGTGAAAGTCTTAAAAACTATAAATTCACATAAATGAAGATACCACTGCAAACAATTCCCTGGAAACTGTTATCCAAACTTAAGGTATTATACTTTAAAATTAATAACGAAAATAAAAATGAACTTTACAATGCATTTAGAATTTGTTTTGCAGAGGTTTTAAAAAGAGGAAAAAAAATCTGTTGACTTTAACTTCAAAAAACTGTTAACCAACACAGCGTTTATCTATAGGCATTATTTTATTTCTTGACTTTTCCATTTTAGATCTTTTTTGCTATCAGAGAAGATATGGGTTTAGTTATTATACCAAACATACATGCACAGCTTTCCTCTCATGTGCTCCCAATACAGTTCTATCAGGTTGGGCTTAAATCAATATTCAAGTTTACATTATTATGACCAAGTAAACATTTTTTTCAAGCTATCTGTAAACTATAATTACATTTCCTTGCTTCTCTTTCTTTAAATCTTTCCTCATTTTCATTCGTTTCGTTACCTTTGAAAAATGACCCCACATCCCTGAGGTCTTATAAAGGTCCTTCAAAAACAACTGTCACTCATAGTTATCAATTCTATTTTCCCTTCCGGAGCCATCCTTTCTGAAACCATCTAATCTTCTGCAACAATTTAGACTGGCTTGTCCTGTCTAGGTTTGTCGCTTCATTTTGGTCCAAGGAATTCCTTTCACTTGTCCCCTGGCTGAATCTCATTTATAATAAAATCTTTTCTTTGTTGATTTACTCCCTCTTGTACAGAATCATTTCTGTAACTCTGAAAAAGGGTATGTAGGGTGAAAAAAAGTAAGACTTTCCAATTCTAAAATCCTCACAACTGAATGACAGATTGTGAGTATAAAATTCTAGAATGAAAATAATTTTTTCTTAAAAGTTTTGAAGGAATTTTTTCATTGTTTCTTAGCATCTGACATTGCTGTTGAGAACATCTGATGTCTTTTTACTTCTTATCCTCCATATGTAACCTGTTTTTTCCTCCACAGAAGCTTTTAGTTTCTGTTTATCCCAGGTGTTCTGAAATTGCATAATGATGTGCCCTAAGGTGAGTCTTTTCCATTCATACTGCAAGGCATTCATTTGGAAGGCCTATTTTAATCTATTTATATCATTCAGTTGTTATGTTCTGTATCTATTATTTATTTGACAATTTCCTCCTATTGGTTTTCTCTTTGTTGAATTCACACTGCTCAGGTGTTGGACCTCCCAGATTGATCCTCTACTTTTATTACCCTTCCCCACATTTTTCTTCTATCCCTTTGATTCATTCTACTCTGCCATAACCCTTTTACTGGATTTTTAATGTGAGTCAAATTTTTAACTTCCATTTTTTATTCTCTGACTAATCAATATTCCTTTTTCACTGCCGTATCTCCTGCTATCTCTCTATAATTTACTTTAAATTTTCTTCTGTTCTCAGCACTACCTGTCTCTTCTGAGTGTCTTTTGACTATTTATTTTGGTCTCTCAAGTACAGTGATCTTCAAACTTCTGTTCAAGAATAAGTGTGAGGCATTACAAAACAAATTAGAGGCTGGATAAAGCTTGGCAACTGGTGGGCCTCAGTGCAGGATGGCATTCTTTTTTTTTTTTTTTTTTTGCCACATCATGCAGCTTGCGGGATCGTAGCTCCCCGACCAGGAATGAAACCCATGACCTTAGCAGTGAAAGTGCAGAGTCCTAACGACTGGGAATGCCCATGATGGCATTCTTTGAGAGGGGAACCCACTAAATGTCAGCGCTCTACATTATTTCCCTTGGGTTAAGTTTTCCCAAAGAAGAACATTTCAACTTAAGTAAGGCAACAAGCATTCTGGGAGCAAAGAAGACAAACAGGGCTGGTGATTTCACCATTCAATATATAAACTTTCATTCAACTTCCCATTTTCGCTAAGACCCTTCACCCCTGCCCCACCTCCCACCAGCTGTGCTAACTTCTCTGCTTTCACTCTCTTCAAATAACAAACATCCAGTTTTTTGCTGGCTATACTAGATGGAGAAGAAAAATCTATGGTCTAAACTACTCTATAGACTTTTAACAAATCTTACAATTTTTAGTTGCATTCAGCACTCCCATCTTCAGAGGCCCTTGGAACCTGAAATTCCTGAGCCTTTCTGGGATTTTGTGGGAATATCCATCTTGTTTCTTATTAACTTCCCTCTCTGCAGGCACAGAGCTGAATGCAAAAAAATGAAAACCTGAGTTAATCTGTTAAAATTGGTCCATCTGCTTTCTTCCAAAACGTTGAATTCTCATCTTTGATACCTCCTCTTCTGTTCTTTGTCCTTTTGGGTTTATACTATTTCATTTCTTTTTTACTTTATCTGATTTATATTTTTCACTTATTTTACTGAATTTAGGTATACAAATTACTCTATGCTGAACACCTTTTATTTAGTATTTTTAAAAATCTCTAACCAATGTCATTTCCTAGTGTAATAATATTCATTCAACAGATACTTAATGAGCTAATTCTGTGTGTCAGACACTACTATTCTAAGCACTGGAAATTTAGCTGTGAACAAAACAAAGTCCCTGCTCTCAAGGAGCTGACATTCCAGTGGGGAGATAGAGACTTTTTTTATCTAACTACATTTCTAATATGTATGTGGTACTAAGTGCTAAGAACAAAATAAAAGAGAGGATGAGGTAGTAAGAAAGCCAGTCACGCAGCTGTCTGGAGGAAGAAAATTACAGGCAACAGAAAGAGTAAGTTCTGAGATAAGTAAGTGCCTTGTCTGGCAGGTTCACTGAAAAATAGGTCAGCAAAAAGGGCAGTATGGCTGGATTTGCTTACATATTCCTCAATTTGACTTGCGCTCTTTCTAAGATTTGGCTTTAATAAGTATATCACAGTAAACTCCCTCATGTAAATGCCTATTTCTAAAAAAGCAATTTCCTTTGGGTTATATTCTCAAAATTCAGTATGTAGCATAAACCTTAAAATTAAGCATAGCTTTGACCTATGTTTAAAAGAAAATATTCTAGAATTTTCTCCTTAAGAAATAATGATGAATCTACAGGCAAATTATTAGAAGTATTAGACTTACAAAAGTTATTGGCTAAAAGAGAAATAAAGAATAAATAACATTCCTAGCATTAGAAATAATTTTTTAAAGGCCATATGAAAGAATTAATCATGAACAACCATGTTCTACTGCAGTATTTTTCCTAATAACCATTTGTTGGTACACTATGTAGTCCAGCCCATATCACTCTGATGAAAATACTAATTTCTCATATTGACCTAGCTGCCACAACCAATGGTGGGTCAGGCTTTATCCTCCTAGATCTCCATTAATGCCCTATTTCCTTCTTAAAATTCTTTATACCTTCAAGAAGTAAATCTATTATGTTACCAGTCTCCCAATCCCCTCACCTCTTCTATTCCTTATTATATTTTTTTAAATTTCTATTTTATATTGGAGTATAGTTGATTTACAATGTTAGTGTCAGAAGTACAGCAAAGTGATTTAGTTATATATATATACACATATATCTATTCTTTTTCAGATTCTTTTCCCATATAGGTTATCATAAAGTATTGAGTAGTTTCCCTGTGCTGTACAGTAGGTCCTGTTAATTATCTATTTTACATATGTAGTGTGTATATGTTAACCCCAACCTTCTAATTTATCCCTTCCCCCCACCTTCCCCCTTTGGTAACCAAAAGTTTGTTTTCTATGTCTGTGAGTCTATTTCTGCTTTGTAAATAAGTTCATTTGTATCATTTTTTAGATTCCATATATAAGACATATCATATGATATTTGTCTTTCTCTGTCTAACTTCATTTAGTATGATAATCTCTAGGCCTAGGCATGTTGCTGCAAATGGCATTATTTCATTCTTTTTATGGCTGAGTAGTATTCCACTGATATGTACCACAGCTTCTTTAACCATTCCTCTGTCCATGGACATTTAGGTTACTTCCATGTGTTGGCTATTGTAAATAGTGCTGCAATGAACACTGAGGTGCATTATCTTTTCAAATTATGGTTTTCTCCAGACACATGCCCAGGAGTGCTTTTGCTGGATCATATGGCAGCTCTATTTGGAGTTTTTTAAGGCACCTCCATACTGCTCTCCATAATGGCTGTACCAATTTACATTCCCACCAACGGTATAGGACAGTTCCCTTTTCTCCACACCTTCTCCAGCATATACTGTCTATAGACTTTATTTTTTTTTATTTTTATTTTTGGTGGTACACGGGCCTCTCACTGTTGTGGCCTCTCCCATTGCAGAGCACAGGCTCCGGACGCGCAGGCTCAGCGGCCATGGCTCACGGACCCAGCCGCTCCGTGGCATGTGGGATCTTCCTGGACCGGGGTGCGAACCCGTGTCCCCTGCATTGTCAGGAGGATTCTCAACCACTGCGCCACCAGGGAAGCCCGTCTGTAGATTTTTTTGAGGATGGCCGTTCTGACCAGTATTGAGGTGATACCTCACTGTAGTTTTGATTCACGTTTCTCTAATAATTAGCAATGTTGAGCATCTTTTCACGTGCTTTTTGGCCACCTGTATGTCTTCTTTGGAGAAAAGATCTTCTGCCCATTTTTCGACTGGGTTGTTTGTTTTTCAAATATTGAGCTGCATGAGCTGTTTGTATATTTTGGAGATTAATACCTTGTTGGTCACATTGTTTGCAAATATTTTCTCCCATTCTGTGGGCCGTCTTTGCGTTTTATCTACGGTTTCCTTTGCTGTGCAAAGGCTTTTAAGTTTAATTAGGTCCCAATTGTTTATTTTTGTTTTTATTTTCCTTATTTTAGAAGGTGGATCCAAAAAGATATTGCTGCAATTCATCCTGAAAAGTGTTGTTCTGCCTATGTTTTTCCTCTAAGAGTTTTCCCTCACCTCTTGTATAATCTTCCCTCCCTTATGCTCTCAAAGTATTTGTTCTGTACCCCTATTATAGCACTCCTATAAAAGTTGAAATACATAACCATTATTTGTCTTTTGCTCTCTAAGTATTTGTTCTGTACCTCTATTACAGCACTTATAAGAGCTATATTATTTGTCCTCCTCCTTACCTTGGTCACAATGGATGAAGTATCTCTGCTGCTATGAAAGGTCAAACCCTGAACTCATGACTTGGATCACTTCTCCCACCCATCTTCTCAAGAATGTTGCTTCTTAAATTATCTTCACTCTCTCCTTATCAGTTTCTCTCATTATATTAGATTACTTCCATTAGCCTTCAAACATGTAAAAATATCTCTCATCTTTCATATAATAATTTATAATATACATATTATAATTTAGCTTAAAAACAACCAAAGGGCAGTCATAAGCTATGTTAAGGATTTGGATTTTGTTCCAAGTACAATGGGAAGACAATGAAGTTGTCTATCTACTTCTACACCCTCCATTTACTCATAAATTTGGATTCTTCTTTACCACTACTCTGAAATTCCCCCAAGATCACAATCTCCTTGTTTATAAATCCAACTGGACATGTTCTGATTCATCTTTCTGATCTACTCTTCACAGCATCCAACAGTAATGATGACTTCCTCCCTGAAAGGCTCTCTCTTTTTGCCCTTTACTGACATATCACAGTCACCTAGCTTTGTTGTGTTTTCCAGTTCAGCTCATTTCAGCTTCAAGGTCTTAGTGTATGCAGTTTCCTCTACATGGAATGCTCTCCCACCCCTGTACCCCACCCCCACACTCCCACTCAGAGCCTTCAACCTAACTGAAGCCCACTCATTAATCTGGGCACATTTAAACATCCCTTCCAGAAAAGTATTCCCATATCCCCCAAATTAGTTAGGTTCCCCCAATGATGCTTCCATAGCATCCTTTTTCCCCATAGCACACATCACATTTGTGATACTCATTCAATGTCTATCTTCCCTTGTCTCAAATTCCCTGAGAGTAAGAACCAGATCTACAAATACGTAGAGATACAGTACACACGCAGGCCTAGTACGCACTTAATTCATTGTATGATAAACAGAAAGCATCACAGGCCTTACTCTCCACCCAGAGTCCTAAACCTAGTTTATTACTTTCATAATCAATTGGAAACTTGTATAATAAAGTGCTTGGGCTTTAGAGCCTGAAAAACTGATTTAAGATCTGGCCCAGTTTCTCATTAGGGAACTTTGAGCAAGTTACTTAACCTCTCTAAACCTCATCCACAAATAATCACACATACCTTGCTATAAAGATTAAATATCCTCTTCTTTTATACTGCTACTGTTACAATATAAATAATTATTCTCTCCCCTCTTGAATAATGTTTTTCAAACATTATTCAGAATGCTTCAAACCAGCTTTTTTAAAGGAAAAATACAGAGTAAAAAAAATACATCAGAGTGCACTGCACACACTAAGGGCATACTGTTGAAATACACACAGAATTCAACTATTGGATTACTGGATTGAAATGTTCCATGTACATCCTATTATGGGTTGCAGTCAAAAAATTTGAAAAACATTGCTACACTATTGCTACAGATAAATTAATATTATTAGAATATTAAATTCAGTGAGAACAGGACCCTTGGTTTTGTTCAATACTATGTCCCTAGAACCTAAAACAGTGTCTAGTATAAAACAGCACATAAATATTTGTTGAAAGACTTGAATGATATATCTGGTCCCAATTTAACTTTTCAAACGTATTAATCCTACAGTATTCCTTACTGTCATTTACATAGGACAACACATTCTCATGCCTGAGCCTGGGCTCATGCTATTCTCTCAAAATAACAAAAGTTTCCTCCTTTTCTCAACTCACCAAGCCACTCGATGCCTTTTTACTACTCTGTACTTTCTTATATAAAACCATGAGAGGCATAAAGTCCACAAGTATAAAAGAAAACATGACATATTAAAAGTGAATATGCAGTACATGAAAAAATACGGTTCATACAGTTCAAGTTTTAGTTCAGTTATGACATATATCTGACTAACAATTCAGCATGCCATCTTAAAATTTAAAAGCTCTTTTGGAGGATGACTTAAATAACCCATACTCAATTAAAAATGAGAAGTCTGATCTATTACCTTCTTTTTTTTATCTCTCTATAGGCATTTATGCTTACAGAGGTACTCAAAATCATACCACTGATTATTCTTTTCATAAAGAGGGCAACACATAAAAATCTGAAGTCATCACTAAGGACTGAAAGTCAGGAGTTTGAGTACTGCAAATCAACTAGCTTTGCAATCCAGAAGTCACTCTGTGCCTCATCCATACATAAGCCAATTTGAAGACTCAAAGTGTTTAGAAGAAAAGAGGCTATCATAACCACTGGTTTTAGAAATTGTTTTCAGAGGCTGAGCAGAATGTTCACAGACTGACCTTTTTAAAGTTTCCAAGTATTAAGCACTTACTATGTTCCAGAAATTGGACTTTATTTATTTACATAAATGTTTCTATCATCTTTGGTCTTTGAAAAAAAAAATCACCATTTGGCTGGAACTACTTTCTTCCCCCTTTGGCTACTTATCAAAAAAGAATTAAAATCCTACGTTTTATGCAGAATTATTTGTTAGCATACCACAGAAGGTTCTGTTCTTTCTCTCTTTTTTTTTAGGTTATTACAAAATATTTGTGCTATACAGTAGGGCCTTGTTTATCTATTTTATACACTGTAATTTGTATCTGCTAATCTTTCTCTTGAAAAAAAGCCACACACACTTTTTATCTTTCCCATATTCAACTACAAGTAAGCAAGTAAAAACACTACCAAATATTCTGACACTAAAAATATTCTGCTTTTTAATTCTCACTTCAAATATCTCTCACCACCTACTAATTAGCCATCTTTGGTAACCCCTAATTATTCCAGAGTGCACAATCTTAAAAACTTGTCTTCTTTAGTACTACTCCTTTCATTCACTTTATCCCTACCAGAGGCTGAAGAGTGGAAAATTCCAACTTTTGCAATTTTAGAATGAGGTTATTTATAAAAGGGGAGGGGCGGTTGGGAGGGACACCTGACAGTAGTTGCTTGTTTTTTTTTTCAATCCACTTAAGCTCTCAAAGCCAAAAACACTTAAGTTCCAACAGGAGTTTCATATTTCCCTGTATGAAACTTGCTTTCTTAGGTTTCAACCTTTACTACAACTGTAAAAAGAAAAGTGTTACGTATTTCTGAACTAGGATCAGTTGCCAAATAACCTGATGTCCTCAAAGAAAAGGCAACATGAATATTAAACTAAAATTTTAGTCGGCATAAATATAGTACATAATATGGTACTTAATAACACATTAAGAGCAATACTACTAATTAACTTAAAGATGTGATTTTTGGAACGAGGAAAACATCAATGTTGGTCTCTGGCTACAAAAGGTAAACATTATTCTTTAATGTTTGGTTTTTCTGCTTCTAACCTCTCCTGCCAAAAGCTTTAGCTGATCTTTGGGGTGCTGTGACTCAGGGTCCCAGAGTGTGGCTTTGGTCAGAAAGTGAAACGCGCCCTACAAGGCGGCTAAAAGTTTAACACAATTTGTATTATATTCTCCCAATCCTCTGGGTCCCTTCCACTTCCAGTCGTCCCAGCCACAGTGATTCCGAACTCTCGGGAAAGCATGGGCTTTAGACTTACCCCCAAATCTCTTCCTAAATCAAGGTGGAGGCCCACATTTCCCCTCCCGTCCTGAAGCACCGACAGAGAAACGTGTGACCTAAGAAAAGAAACCTCGCACCGCTCCACCCAACAGGTGGGAAGGAGAAGGGATGGACAGCTGCGCCCCGAGGCCAAGGCAGGCCTCAAAACAGGGCGGGAGAGGGAGGCCGCAGCCTTAGCGCGGCCTGAAACAAGGCAGGCCCCTTGCTGCCCCGCGTACCACCCCCTCCGGCCAATTCCAAGGCGCCCGCCCCAGCTGACCTGACGATGGAAGCCACTCAATGCCATGAGACGCAGTGTGGGCCAACCGAGCCGAAGAGGGCACTTCCACCGTCTCTGTCCCCACAGACACCGGAGCAGACGCCACCAGCGCCACGGCCGCCTCGTCGAGAGTGCGGCGCGCATGCGTCGGTGTCCCCGGAGGCGAGGAAGTCACGTGGCTGCGCAGCGCGCAGGCCTAGCCCTCCGCGGGATTCGGCGCGGGCAGGTCCTGCGGGTCCACGCCTCGCCCAGCCCCGCCCCGCCTCGCCCAGCCCAGCCCCGTCCCCGCCCCGCCGCCACGGAGGGCGGGACCACTGCTCCAACCGTTTTTCCTCCTCTATGGGGCCTTGCAGAGCAGGAGAGTCTTTAGGGCCTTCCACATCCCTGATTTTAAACACAGACAGCGCCCCGCCAGTCAAAGAAAAATACTGTTACTATTTTTGGGCAAACAACTGCCTAGGCTTCACGCCTCTACCTAAAAATGGTCAGAAATTCAGCCTTAAACTCCTAAATCTCACGATGGTTTGGACTCTCGGTCCACCCAGGTTTCCTGAAGGTGAGACAATAGTGGAGTTAGGGGCTTGAGGAACTGATTATTAAAGGGATATGTAAAATTATTCCCTGGACAAATGAAGGCTGCATTATTTTGACAATCTTAGTACTCTTCAGCTGTACTCCCATCCTCATTTAAAAAAAAAATTTTTTTTTCAAGTCTGGCCTCTCTCCTGTTTATATTTCGAGGTTCCTGAATTCACCGACCATTTACCAAGCAATCGCTTGTTCACGATTCAATAGTATCACAACTGGGCTGCAATTTCCTCCTCTGGAATCTGTCTGCTTCCAGAAATATATCTCTGCAAGATGATGTTTTCTATTACCTTGTTAATCATAAATCCCCTCAACAGCTCCTTTGCTTCCAAATATCAAAACCAGTCTTATCTTTCACTTACATCAAACTGCATCTAGTTGCAGCTTTCCCTTTCCATTGCCTCTTCTACTCTTCAAGCTAACTATTTTGAATTCTCTGACAGTGCGGCCATGCTTTTTACGGGTGTAACCAGTGACGTTTATGTTCACTATGGGAAGGAGCAGTTAAGGGTCTCTGATATATTGGGAAGGCATGCAGACTTTGCCACAAACACTGTCATTCAGTGGCTGAGTGCCACAGCTTTCACTCCTCTCCTGGTTCTTTTCAAACTTTCCTAAAGTAGTTTCAAATTCTTCACCAGTAAATAAGATTATCTTTGAGATTCTCATCTCCTCTAAGAGCCATTTTCTAAAACTCTACCTGCTTCTTCAGCTTTATTCACTGTAGATTCATTGTTTCCCTTTATCTGGTTTTCTACATCTTAACCTTTCAAGCCAGTCCTATTGCTTTCACGGTCCTGCTTAAAAATCTTCACTGGTTTCCCCCAATGCTTTTAAGAAAAACCTAAACATTTTAGCATTGAAAATATAGTCCTTCGTAATAACACCAGCCCTCTTACTGGTTTCTGCCTTCCCATAAATTTACAAAACCCACTGTTCCCTTTTAAGTGTCTATGTCGCTTTTATGTGTCTCAAACTTTCAGTGTGTTTTCCTCTGTCTACAGTGCTTGCTCTCCTCACAGGTGAAAACATATTTTTTTTTTTTTACTTGATTTAGCTTTAGTTGACTTTAAAAGAAATTGTATGTCACAATTATAAGCTTTGGGAAGAAAAAAAAGATATTATACCAAATAGTGCAGTTTACAGGGTGGCAAGTTCTAAAATACAGTATTTAAAGTCAGGTGATTCAGAAATAGAACAAAAAGTTGGGACAGATGGGAAAAGGTGTTGTTTATTAATGTAATGGATTTCTTCCATTTGCCTCTCCAAATCAACTGTCCACCCTTCTCTATCTTGACCTTTGCTCGCCGGTTTCTGGTTGGGTCTGGCCAACACGGTCCTGGAAGAACAGAAGGGAGGAGTGAGGTCAGAGTATTTATTCCCCTAGCTCCTTCCACGCGGTGTCCGTATCACTTTCTTCTTCCAGATTCCAGGTTTCCCTAAACCATTGTAAATAGTCCCTTATTAACCACTTCTCAAATTACTCTGTTGATAATCCAGGTATTTCCTTCTGGGATTGTGACTGATAAAAGAGCAAAAAACTTCTTATACCCAGTGTTAGTCACAGCTTCTTTCTGGGCTATTTAGTAAAGATTCCTGTTTATTCTCTTCAAAATATAACATGAAATGAAAAAGCACGTAAAACACCACATGGCTCATTTATTACAGAACATATTTTCTCTAGGGAATGCTATTTGTTCATTTACATCATAAATAAATCCATCATTGAATAGTGGTGGCTCTTGTATTAGTTCAAAACATTTAGACTCCTGTATTTAGTGTTCTTTCTTACTGGTTAAAGCAAACAAAATTGTGGCTCTAGGAGCTTGAAATCGAAACATAATAGGGATATTGTCCCTCTCTACTATTACATGATCTGTTAGATTTAGTTCAAATGGTATCTCCTCAGTTCAGTCTTCCTGAGAGTTATTTGGATCCTACAATGCTCCAATTTGAATAATTTATTTTTTATTTTATTATTTATTTTGGCTGCGCCGGGTCTTTGTTGCACCATGTGGGACCATTTAGTTGCGGTATGCAGGCTTCTTAGTTGCAGCATGCATGTGGGATCTAGTTCCCTGACCAAGGATTGAACCTGGGCCCCCTGCATTGGGAGCCCAGAGTCTTACCCACTGGACCACCAGGGAAGTCCCCTGAATAATTTGTTAAATTGTTAATCTGTGTAATGGTTTTCCAGCTGTAGAAATGTCAAAATGAAAGAAAAGAGGGAGATTTGCATTTTAATTTCCCCCACCCCAGCCCCAATTTCCCTATTCCAAGCCTTTTTGTTCTCTTGTCACAAGGCTATGAAACTGTATCTGTAATTGGTCATGACTTCCTATAGCAGGTCCTAGGGGATAAAAATCCAAATCCTTATGTTTACCATTTTGTTCTTGTTCTTACCTCTACTTTTATCTGGAACCTCTCTGTCCTGCTCACTGTGATACATGGAAGCTTGACTTCTTCCATCTTCTTAGTTCCTGATCTTTGCTGGTACTTAGAATGTGCTTTTCCTTTCTTTTCTCATTGTCGAAGAATAACTCAATCTTCAGAACTTTTTTGAAATGTTGCTTCCTTAAAGATATCTTCTCTGATCCCACAAGCCTCAGTTTATGATACTGTTATTTTGCCCATTAAAAATCATGATACCTTTAACCCATTTTGAGTTTATATTTGTGTATGGTGTTAGGGAGTGTTCTAATTTCATACTTTTACATGTACCTGTTCAGTTTTCCCAGCACCACTTATTGAAGAGGCTGTCTTTTCTCCACTGTATATTCTTGCCTCCTTTATCAAAGATAAGGTGACCATATGTGTGTGGGTTTATCTCTAGGCTTTCTATCCTGTTCCATTGATCTATATTTCTGTTTTTGTGCCAGTACCATACTGTCTTGATTACTGTAGCTTTGTAGTATAGTCTGAAGTCAGGGAGCCTCATTCCTCCAGCTCTATTTTTCGTTCTCAAGATTGCTTTAGCTATTCGGAGTCTTTTGTGTTTCCATACAAATTGTGAAATTTTTTGTTCTAATTCTGTGAAAAATGCCAGTGGTAGTTTGATAGGGATTGCATTGAATCTGTAGATTGCTTTGGGTGGTAGAGTCATTTCCACAATGTTGATTCTTCCAATCCAAGAATATGGTATATCTCTCCATCTATTTGTATCATCTTTAATTTCTTTCATCAGTGTCTTATAATTTTCTGCATACAGGTCTTTTGTCTCCTTAGGTAGGTTTATTCCCAGATATTTTATTCTTTTTGTTGCAATGGTAAATGGGAGTGTTTTCTTAATTTCACTCTCAGATTTTTCATCATTAGTGTATAAGAATGCCAGAGATTTCTGTGCATTAATTTTATATCCTGCTACTTTACCAAATTTATTGATTAGCTCTAGTAGTTTTGTGGTAGCATCTTTAGGATTCTCTATGTATAGTATCATATCATCTGCAAACAGTGACAGCTTCACTTCTTCTTTTCGGATTTGGATTCCTTTTATTTCTTTTTCTTCTCTGATTGCTGTGGCTAGAACTTCCAAAACTATGTTGAATAAGAGTGGTTAGAGTGGGCAACCTTGTCTTGTTCCTGATCTTAGTGGAAATGGTTTCAGTATTTCACCATTGAGGATGATGTTGGCTGTGGGTTTGTCATATAGACCTAAATGTAAGGCCAGACACTATCAAACTCTTAGAGGAAAACATATGCAGAACACTCTATGACATAAATCACAGCAAGATGCTTTTTGACCCATCTCCTAGAGAAATAGAAATAAAAACAAAAATAAACAAATGGGACCTAATGAAACTTAAAAGCTTTTGCACAGCAAAGGATACCATAAACAAGACCAAAAGACAACCCTCAGAATGGGAGAAAATATTTGCAAATGAAGCAACTGACAAAGGATTAATATCCAAAATTTATAAGCAACTCATGCAGCTCAATAACAAAAAAAAACCCCAATCCAAAAATGGGCGGAAGACCTAAATAGACGTTTCTCCAAAGAAGATATACAGATTGCCAACAAACACATGAAAGAATGCTCAACATCATTAATCATTAGAGAAATGCAAATCAAAACTACAATGAGATATCATCTCACACTGGTCGGAATGGCCATTATCAAAAAATCTAGAAACAATAAATGCTGGAGAGGGTGTGGAGAAAAGGGAACACTCTTGCACTGTTGGTGGGAATGTAACTTGATACAGCCACTATGGAGAACAGTATGGAGGTTCCTCAGAAAACTACAAATAGAACTACCGTACGACCCAGCAATCCCACTACTGGGAATATACCCTGAGAAAACCATAATTCAAAAGAGTCATGTATCAAAATGTTCATTGCAGCTCTATTTACAATAGCCAGGACATGGAAGCAACCTAAGTGTCCATCAACAGATGAATGGATAAAGAAGATGTGGCACATATATACAATGGAATATTACTCAGCCATAAAAAGGAACGGAACTGAGTTATTTGTAGTGAGGTGGATGGACCTGGAGTCTGTCATACAGAATGAAGTAAGTCAGAAAGAGAAAAACAATACTGTATGCTAACACATATATATGGAATCTAAGAAAAAAATGTCATGAAGAGCCTAGGTGTAGGACGGGAATAAAACACAGACCTACTAGAGCATGGCCTTGAGGACATGGGGAGGGGGAAGGGTAAGCTGTGACGAAGTGAGAGAGTGGCATGGACATATATACACTACCAAATGTAGGGTGGATAGCTAGTGGGAAGCAGCCACATGGCACAGGGAGATCAGCTAGGTGGTTTGTGACCACCTCGAGGGATGGGATAGGGAGGGTGGGAGGGAGGGAGACGTAAGAGGGAAGAGATATGGGAACATATGTATATGTATAACTGATTCACTTTGTTGTAAAGCAGAAACTAACACACCATTGTAAAGCAATTATACTCCAATAAAGATGTTAAAAAAAATCATACCTACATTTTCATTGTGGATTGCATCTTTACTAGATATGGAGAGTTGGATATAGTATGTTGCAAGATTGAAGTAAGGCTGTGTGTTGTTATAAGTTAAGGACCAGGAAATTTCTACATTCTTCACAAATAATGCTGCAAAAAGAGAATAATGTGAATGCAAGAAGAGGATAGGGGTTATTCTTTCAAGGTGATTGAGTTTTCAGGCTTTAATAGCTAAATCAACTGGGGTACCATGAACGGCTTGTGAAAGAGATTGCTGATATTTGCAAATATATATTGTATGTGTATTGCTGTTTAGCTACTGTTTATGTATTCCATGTATATTCATACATACTACTTTTTTTTTCTTTATGTTTGGCTCTGTTGGATCTTCGTTGCTGCATGCGGGCTCTATCTAGTTGCAGCAAGCGGGGGCTACTCTTCGTTGCAGTGAATGGGCTTCTCATTGCGGTGGCTTCTCTTGTTGTAGAGCACAGGCTCTAGGCACGCAGGCTTCAGTAGTTGTGGCACGCGGTCTCAGTAGTTGTGGCTTGTTGGCTCTAGAGCATAGGCTCAGTAGTTGTGGTGCATGGGCTTAGTTGCTCCGCGGCATGTGGGATCTTCCCGGACCAGGGCTCGAACCCGTGTTCCCTGCATTGGCTGCCAGATTCTTAACCACCAGAGAAGCCCCATACTACTCTTTTAAGTATATTCATATTGCTGTGTTAGGTATATATTTTGCTTTTTAAAGTTTTTTTTTCTTCAGGTATCAGGTAATAATGTGCCCAACTCCAGGAGTTGAATCATAATCAATACAAACCATTGTGGTAATCCCATTCCTATTTGCCAATGACTTATTGAAGGATAGAAGGGGTGACCCAGTTCTGGTCAACGAGACATAGAGTAATTGGCTGTTTCTATGGGTGAAGAAGAGAGAAACTAGTTCTAGACATTATTTGAGCCCTGAATCAAGCCAGCTTTGAAGCCAGAGACTGACTTCTGTTATAAGCATCAATAAAAAACATTTTCCTTTTTGCTCATGCCAGTTGGGTTTTTTTTTCCTTTTCCCTTTCTTCTCTTCCCTTCCCTCCTTCCTCCTTCCTTTCTTTTTATCCTCTTGGCCATAGATTTAATAAATGTAAAGCTGTAATTTAAATTCAGAACTCTGCCAGGAATCCCCTGGCAGTCCAGTGGTTAGGACTCTGTGCTTTCACTGCCAATGGCCCAGTTCGATCCCTAGTCAAGGAACTAAGATCCCACAGCCCTGGAGGCATGGCCATAAATCAATCAATCAGTAAATCAATAAGTCAATAAATTCAGAACTGCCTTCAGAGTCAGTTCTCTCACAGGGGTCTGAAAGCATTACATTCCTCTTTTCTCCACCACCTGCTTCTCCTCTAGTGTTCTCCATTTCAGTTAATGGCATCAGCATTCACCAGTCTCTAGTGTGAGAAACTTCTTTAACTTTGACTCCTTTATGTTCCAAATCTAAGTATGTCATCAATTTAGTCAGTCCTGCCATCAGAATACCTTTCAGATCTATTCTTTCAATTCTCACTCCTTCTGTTATACTATTCGTTAGACCTCCACTATGTAGAATCTGGCTCTGAGCCCTGGATAGTAAGTAGATCACTATACTCTTTCCTATTGAAACTTGCTAGAACCTCACAATCTTTTTCAACACATTGAACAGGCAGACCTTATCTATCCATTAGGCTGGGACATCCTATGAAATCCATTTGCCACAGGAGGCCTTTGGATCAGTGTTTCCATCCAACTATCCCTCTTCTACTAGTTAACTTTTAAAATACACCACCTCCACCCTTGAAAACATCGCTCCAGAATAAATTTCAAACGTATATAACATTTTACTCAAGTACTATTTATTCAGCACCCAGTATATGCATAGAGGTGAACAACTCATTCAAGACTGGTCATACCACACCATTGTCTTCGTCTTACATAACACTGTCTCACACATTCCATGCTCCAGTATTTAAAAAGAAAAAAAAAAAAAAAGACTATTTGCTAAACCTACAATTCACTTTAAAATCTGTGTTTATCCCATTGTTGCCCAGAGAAGAGTTTAAGTATGAATTTAGGTACTCTTTTACAGAACACATTATGAGACTTGAATTCATTAATGTTGATATAGTACTTAAATGATTTTGCCTTCGTTTGATGTATTTAACCTCCTAACCAGCAAAGAAATAAGTAAGGTTAGCTTATCTTGGCTCTAAAGATTTCTGTAGTGTTTCTGCCCACCTTTCCTCACCTTCATTTGCTGCTGGGAATAAGTTACCTTTGTACAGAATTTGAGGTTTACAAATGCTTTCTTATACATAATCCCATGTTAATTTTGTACCTCACACCAACTGCAGGATATATGTAAGGTTTAACATTTAATAGTAAACCTGGAAAAAAAAAAAAAAAAAAAAAAAAAAAATAGTAAACCTGGGTTCCAAATCCATGCTTTCTGAATCAAAGTCTTATGCTCTTTACGTTCACAATTTCTTGCTTCCCTTTCTTCTCATCTCTCTTCTAGTCGTATCACTACCTCCCTTAGCACTTCTCTTCTTTGCCGTTTTCTTCTCTTCATGTTACCCTTATTTTCAGATTCTCTTCAGATTACCATATTGTAATTTAAACTTTATTACACAGGCAATAGATGTTGCTCATTTCTGAAAAAATAGAAGTTGCAGAATATTGCCTGAAAATACTAAAATAACTTCTTTACCCACAGATTACCACCATTAACATGTCGGTGTATATAATTCCAGTTGTTTTCTCTGTGTGTATATATTTAATAAATAGAGACATTGTATTTCATAGTCAGGCTTTTTCCCTTTAACACATTGTGAACATGGCCCTGTGATTAAATGATTAACATTTTTAGTAAATATATGCTATCAATTCCATTGGGTAAACATGCCATTTAAATTTTTTGTTGTTTATTTTTTAGTTGCAGGGCTGGTGGGGTTAGACTTTTATCACTATCACTGCTTGTAAAAAAACCCAAATTCCTTTATTTCAATTTATTCAAGACTTCAGCTTTTCTTTAGTTCTTTCCATCAGTGATCAGTCTCCAATTCTTTTTGATTTCTGGGTTGGTAACAGTTCTTGGCAACAGAATGCTAGACTTCTGAGTGCTCAATATCAACAAGTTACTAATATAGAGAAAAAACTTTTAGGCGTGGGACTCTGTTACATTATGGCTATTTTCTTTATAATAAAAACACAGATTGTGTGAAGTAAAGTTTCCACATTATTAGTAGCGATATATTTACTGTACTTTTGTCAATGTAAAATTCAAACTGTATCTACTGAAAATAAGGGATGATTAAGCTTTAAATAACGTAGTGCTCTTCTTTGGCCTTTGAAATTTATGTATTTCAATATATCCAACAATCAATCAATGCAAATTTACTAGGCACATTTGCAATGAAACAAGGGCAGTGGTAAAAATTAATAAAATTTAGAATCTGTAACTATTGTTTCAATAATGAATATCACACAGGTTGAAGAAAAATTTAATAATGATTTCAGAGTTACAACTGAAGTCAAAAGAATCTAAGCCAGGTGTTGGCAAACTATGCCAGAGGCCTGAGCCAAGAATTATTTTACATTTTTAAAGGGCTGTAAAAAAACAAAAACAAAAACAAAGAATATGCCAGAATCTGTGGCTTACAAAGCCAAAAATATTTATTTTCTGGTCCTTTACAGGAAATGTTTGCCAATTTTGGACCTAAATTATAGGAACATAATAAAATACATTTAGAAGAAAAGGAATTTTTAAAGTATGTATTTAATTATAAAACAGTGTATATAAACAAAAAGTAGCCAAATCTTTACTCTCCTTTCAGATTAGCTTCAAAGTTTTTTTTTTTTTTGCTTTTTTCCTCAGAAATTGCAGATAATACAAAGAATCACAATTTAAAAAGTAGCCAAATATCAATACATTAGAAAACTAGTCAGTGACACAGAAGTGAAAAAGAATGTAGTTCACAACTGTAATAAAGTGATCTTAAACTACAACATAGAATCACAGAATTTTAGAGCAAAATGGAACCTGAAAATCATCTAGTCCAGTCCTCACATTTTAGAGATGAGAAAATTGAGGCCTAAATCTACCAAGTGACTTGCCCAAGGTCACAGAGTGAATTTTCTGTAAAGCTAGAACTATAACCCAGGTCTATTGTTAGGTCAATAGAGATAGGTCAATATTGTATCAAGTATATAACAAGTGAAAATGATAGGTCAGTATCAGAATACATATTTTCCCCATTTTAACAAATATGGAGTTGGAAAAATAGGACACCTCTCACACATCTACAGAAATAAATCCTTTTATTTTATAACATTCCTTTTCTTCTTTTTTTTTTTTTTGGCGGTACGCGGGCCTCTCACTGATGTGGCCTCTCCCGTTGTGGAGCACAGGCTCCAGACGCGCAGGCTCAGCGGCCATGGCTCACGGGCCCAGCCGCTCTGCGGCATGTGGGATTTCCCGGACCGGGGCACAAACCCGTGTCCCCTGCGTCAGCAGGCGGACTCTCAACCACTGCGCCACCAGGGAAGCCCCCTTTTCTTTTTTAAGATGCATACAGTACTTGTTGCCCAAGAATTCTGAGAAAAGCTATAGAAGACCTGGCACTATATCTGAGAATTACACAACTGGGCAGCAAAATAACACCTTTATAAATGTCAGGACATATAGAAATAAAATTTAGTGTTTGCACACAAAAATAGGGAAATTACATTCAACACGTTTTCTTAAACGTGCATTTAAAATGTTTAAATGTTTTCTAAAACTTTGGTTGTCATGCTTTATTATAACTTGTTAAATTTCACAATTATATAGATGATTAAACCCAAATGGTAAGCAAATATATCACATTAACACAGCAGCAAAAGCAAGCTAATACTGCACAATCATATTAGCAGACTGATTTCAGAAATACATGTTTTTCACAAATAGCACACAAAACTTAGTTTGTGATAACACAGTTCAGTGACTTTTCTTACACTTCATAAAATAAGTCTGAGTAATGAGACATAGCAAAACATGATTACATAATAAAAAGTATATTTTTAATTAAAAGTCTAATTGTACATGTAGGACAACAAATTTGTTTCTATAAAATAGTGCAAATGAGCAGGACTTTTCTCAAAAATATTAAAATTGGATTCATTCCACATGCCCCAGATTTCATGAATATTAGATTATATTAGTTTAGATTTTTGTGTGATGGGTGCAGGTGATAGGGTTGATATAGGACAGATGTGTACTCATAGGCTGCAAATAAAAATAGCTATTGACTTAATTTATGGGATGAGAAGTGCAGGCACTGAAAATCCAACTTTAAAAAACTTCCATTTGTCATCATGTAAACAGTTTTGTTCAACATATTTCATCAAAAATTCGTAATTCATTTCAAATTGTCATATCAAGCAATTCTTCTAAACTCTTTTTTATATGTGATGGTTGAGATGCAGCCTGATTTAACAGATTCTGACCCATCTGTGTAAAAAGTGCTTTTGATAATTTAGCTGTGGCTGTGCGTATATTTCCTCCAGCTCCAGGCAGCGAGCCACTATTTGTCATGTTCCCTAAGAGATGCCATAAAACAACCAACACTTTCTGTTCTGTGGCATGGGGCTTCCTTTGATAAAGTTCCGTAACAATATCTGAAACACAAAAATATGGTAAACAGTGAGGTTTAAAAAAAAACAAATTCGAGTTCTGAGAATTAAAAAGCATATAAAATAAACTAAGCTTCTTCCCTATGCCATTTGCCCTGAAATGTTTGGTATCTTAAAAAAAAGTAAAGTCAGAAACTTTGCTCCTAAAGATTGGGATCTTCAAGTATTAGAAATCTGTATATGACAGGCAAAAGTAGTAAAGACAGAAACCAAACCAAAAATTCATCTAAATGTTTTCCAAATGTTGTTAAATCAAGACGTATACGGTTTTAACTCAGGGACCTTTTATTAAATACATAATTTGAAATAGTAGTTTTCCATCTGTACCAACATTTGATTTTAATGTCTTTTTATTTATCTTGTTTATTTCTACTAACAAGAAGACTTAACACTTACTGGGGAAAAGAGGAATAAAATTCTTTTGAAGAAAATTTTTGGGTAAAAGTCTTAAAAGGTCCTCTTTCGGATCATTATACAATTTATTTCTACTTCTTGGATAACGATATTGAGTTTGGTAGGTATCTTAAAATTGAATTGAAATGTCCATCAGTTTATCCTTAGTCAATAAATTATTTCTTTAGAAATAACAATTTAAAAATATTTACCAGCAAGCTTTTCGGTCATATCCTGTTTTGCCTTTCCATTTAAAAACTGGGCTTTTGTGCAAAATGGCTGTAGAAGTAAGTAATTATCTAAACAAAAAGAATAACACAGAGACACATGTTTAAAAGAGTTACAAGATCTTACTTATTTTCCATTACATAGTACTGAAAGGAAAAAAAATCCATGCAAGTGAATGCAAATGTGTTAGAAAGATTTAATCTACATAGTTAAACACTTTTTAAAATTCTCTATAAAACCTTAATAGAGTAATATTCTTACAGCAAATGAGAAATAAAAACAGCTCACAGAATATTAAAGGAGCTGTCATATGGTATAAAAAAGAAAAAGAACTGCCTATCTCCTAGGCATCTTATTCCAAATGATAGTACATAGGTTTATCAAAAAAAAAAAAAATGAAATTTTGGGGATAGTTTTTACCTTTACTGATTTTTTTCAAATCTCTAATTTCATAGTTTCACAGGAAGTTGCAAAGACAGTATAAAGAGGTCTTGTGTACTTTCACCCAAATGTTACATCTTACATGATTATAGTACACATCAAAATAAGGAATCTGACATTGGTACAATATGTGTATATAACTCGAAGTCATTTTATCACATGTATAAATTTGTGAAACTATCAGTACAATTAAGATACAGAACTATTCTATCACCCCAAAGATCTACAGTCACATCTAGGCACTCCTCCTAAACTGCCCTTAAACCCTGATAACCACTAATTTGTTATCCATCTCTGCAAATTTGTCATTTTGAAAAAGTTATACACATGGAATCCTACAGCATGTGACATTTTGTCACTGGCTTGTTTTCACTCAGCATAATGACCTTTAGATACATCCAAACTGTTTCATGTATCAATAATCCATTCCTTTTTGTTGTTAACTAATACTTTATGGTACGGATGTATCAGTTTTTTTCACCATTAACACACTGAATTATATCTAGTTTTTCGCTATTACAAACAAAGCTGCTATGAACAATCATGTGCAGGTTTTTCCAAGGACATAAGATTTCATTTCTCTGGGATAAAGGCCTAGAACACAACTGATGGGTAAGTGCATGCTTAGTTTTTTAAGAAACAGCCAAACAATTTTCTAGAGTGGCTATGCCATTTTATTTACATTCTTACCACCAACGTAAGAGATCCAGTTTCTCTGCAACCTCGTTAAACATTTGGTGTTGTCACTATTTTTAATATTAGCTGTTCTAATTCTTGCTGTGGACTGAATGTTTGCATACCCGCCCAAATTTATATGTTGAAACTCAATCCCCAGTGTGATGGCGTTTGGAGGTGGGGCTTTTGGGAGGTAATAAGGGCATGAAGGTGGCACCCTCACGAATGGGATTAGTGCGTTTATAAAAGAGGCCCCAAAGAGCTCCCTTGCCCCTTCCACCATGTGAGGACACAGCCAGAAGATGGCTATTTATAAACCAGGAAGAGGGCCCTCACTCAACACCAAATCTGCTGGTGCCTTGATCTTGGACTTCCCAGGCTCCAGAACTGTGAGAAATAAGTGTTTGTTGTTTTTAAGCCACTCAGGCTGTGGTAGTTTGTTTTAACTACCCGAACAGACTAATACACTTGTGTAATGATTTTGGTCTTAATTTGTATTTGCATTTCCCTAATGACTGGGGATGTTAAACATCTTTTCATGTGTTTATTTGCCATCCATATAAGTGTTTCTTCACATCTTCTGCCCATCTTCTAATTAGATTTTTTAAAAAATGTTGAGTTTTAACACTTCTTTATTATTTATTTATTTATTTATTTATTGGCTGGGCTGTACCGCATGGCTTGCAGGATCTTAGTTCCCCGACCAGGGATCAATCCCAGGCCCCCTTACAGTGGAAGCACGGAGTCCTAATCACTGGACGGCCAGGGAATTCCCAAGAGTTTTTTATATATTTGAGATATGTGTATTTATCAGATATGTGGTTTGCAAATATTTCCTACAAATCTGCAGTTTGTCTGGGAGGATAATTGGGATGATGACACAGAGGATGACTTGTCCAATTAGTTATGAGCTAAACTACAGAAATATGGTTCTAAGATGGAGACCTCATAGCTCCCAGAACAAGTATGAAGCAACCTAAACTTGAACTGTTTACTAACTTCTAGGACAGAGAGCCCAGGATGGGACACTTAAAAGATATGTTTATTTCATTATCTGCTTGGATTTGTTTTTGTAACACAAAAATAAATATTTTCATGTAAAAAAAATAAGGTCTTTTGCAAAGTAAATGTTTTACATTTTGATGAAGTCCAATTTATGGACCTTTTTTGGATCATACTTTTCTTCTTTTTTTCACCAAGCATAGGTCCTAAGGATTTTCTCATGTGTTCTGAAAATTTTACAGTTAAATTTTACATTTAAATCTGTGATCCATTTTGAGTTAATTTTGTATCAGATATGAAGTTGAGGTAGAAAATAAGAATTGAAAATGTCAAAAAGAAGGGAAGAGAAAGTCAATTTAATGGGATGGTATTTAATCACTAAAAATAATTAAAACTGCTACTGAGAAAATTAAAAAATTCTGTCACAACATTAATTGACAAAAATTTAACAGCTAGGTTCTCAGCATTATAGAAAATGTGTAGAATCAGAAAACACGAAAGTAAAGCCAAAATAATTTGAATGCCAAAGTAAGATTTCTTACCTACATGCTGACTCAGTGCCTGAACAACATTTGTGGCAGCAGCATAGATGCCTGGATTCTTGGAATTCAGATTGTTATCTACTATTGCTGGGATGAGCATGTTGATTATAGGAGATAAGTTGTCTCTAAGCAAAGGAATCATTTTGTGCATTGTTTCTAGAGCCACCAGGTTTACTTTACTATTGGAATCATGAAGTCGAGATTTAAAAGCATCAAAGATCTGGAAGTAAATTGGTAAATTATTTAAAGTGAAATAATGTTGATATCTATTATTTTTAAATTCCTTATGACATTTCATAGTATTCGTCCTACTAAAGGAGAAATGTACTATTTAAAAACACACACACATCTTAGTTAACTCGAACTTAGATAATAGGAACTTTATAAAAATTCTGATGCTAAATCTAAGTGTCCGATCTTCTTATAGCAAAAAGAGAAGGCTTCAAACATCACCTAAAAAAGACATCCTACTAAATTAAGGTTGAGAAATTTGGTTCAGTACACAGATAACTGATTTACTATAAATGTGATAAAAATGCTGTTTTCTGAAACGTGCAGGTTTAGCTAACTGTAAGAACTTAAGAAAAGTTTCTATTCTTATCTCTATTTGTAACAGAAGTAGACATGTCCGTTTTACTACAGAGATTTAGCCTAGTTTCAGTTTAGGTTTCTTATGAGAATTTTAGATGCAATTTCAGAGTTAAGTTTTTATTATTACCTCTTAACCTGAGTACTTAAACAATTGTTCCTTGCTCTTCTAATTCTTAGCTTTCATAACTTCAAGATATAATAAAGTGAATGCTAAGCAATTCTTTACCTATATCAGGTGAGGGAAGAGCTATTCTGTGAAACCAAGATTATTAACTAATAATTCCTGATATATATAGATATAGATGTATGAAAATTACTCAACAGATATCAGAAAATGTAACTTTCTGATTCCCATGACATGGTAACATGGTACTTTTCTTCTGAAAATTAAGAGACACCACCACTAGAATACAGTTGTTACAGTATGTTTGCCAAGTTTAATGAACCTAAAACAAATTTAAAATGTAATTTAATGCATAAATTACTAATGGGATTAACTGAACTAAACTCTGATGAAGCATAAGTAATCTATACTCTGGTACCACTAACATTAATTTACTACTGTCTCCCTTTCTATTGCTTCTTGTCTTCCTATACAAATTATAAAATATAAATATATATTTATAAATATATATTAACATGATATATAAAATTAGCATATGCAGATTTCTAACCTACATATGAAAACTTTTATTATCTATTCCTTAGTAATATCAAGTCTCTTAAATGCCCTGGGTTTTAAAATACTTATTGTTTCACTCAACATTTTTTTTTTTTTTTTTGGGTCGTACCTCATGGCTTGCGGGGATCTGTTTCCCAACCAGGGATTGAACTCTGGCCATGGCAGTGAAAGCCCAGAATAAAAACCATTAGGCCAACAAGGAACTCCCTCACTCAACATATATTTACTGAATGCCAGGTTCTAAGAGCTCTGAGAATACAGAGCTTTCAAGGAGTTACCATCTAGTGAGATGAGTCAAACAAATAAACTGCTATTTTCTTACCTTTTTCCTCGATTACTTTCAATTGTTCTAGAATGCTTTTATCATAGCAAAACCTAAGCAGTGCATTCTTTTCACTAAGTTTAACACTTTAAAGTAATATATATATAAAATATTAAGAAATAGGGCAATTTTTTATGCTAATGAACTTTATTAACCACAGATTGAAAATGAAAATTAATTTTGACAGTCCTTACCTTCACAATGTTTCCAACAACAAGCTCTTGATTGTTTTCAGTATCTGATAAAAGCTGCTTAATCCCATTAATACGATCACGAAAGTCTTTTGCATTTAATAAACCTGTTATGACTTTAATGTACTCAGCACTTTCTAAGGAATTGCGGGGAACTGATTTTCTGGTGATTTCACGAATTTCAGTTACCTCTCTAAAGTGAAAGAAAGGTAAAACACAAACACAATGAAAAATTCTCATCTTGTATTCATTTTTGAAAAATTCAAAAAATGACTTAACCCATAGCCATGATACCTGTGTTGGGGGTCCTTAATATCTCCCCTAGGTTTGGTGATTTGCTGGGAGAACTCAGGATTCGGCATGTAGCTTTACTCATGGTTAAGATTTATTACAGCAGAAGGATATGAAGTAAAATCAGCAAAGGGAAAAGGTGCATGGGGTAAAAGTCTGAAGGAAACTAGATGGAAACTTCCAAGAGTCCTTCCCCCGTGGAGTCACACAGTATAAACTTAATTCTTCCAGCAACAAACTGTGACAACACATATGAAATGTTTTCTACCAAAGAAGCTTATTAGAGGCTCTGTGTCCAGAATTTTTATGGGTAGTTGGTCATGGGTAGTCCTCTGCCTTGGACATACCAAAATTCCAGACTCCCAGAAGGAAAGCAGGTCTTCAGCTTTAACCATATTGTTTGCCTAAATAATACAGGCATAGTAAATTACTCTTATCAAGTTACAGAATGGGGCGGGGGAGCCTCCTGAAATTCTAGTTTCCAGATGCTAGCCAAAGGCTAACCTCACAAGCTGGCCTTTCCAAGGATACCAGTCTCAGGCCCGATATGTCAATCCTTTTCTGAAAAATAGCCATGTGAACATGCTTGGGAAAATTAGAATCTCAAGACCAGCGGGATTTACTATTTCAATGACTTAGTATTAGTAGCATAATGTTTTCCATATAAAGGAATGACTATAAAGGAGTGACTCGGGACTTCCCTGGTGGTCCAGTGGTAAAGAATCCGCCTGCCAATGCAGGGGTCACGGGTTCAATCACTGGTAGCGGAACTAAGATCCGACATGCCGCAGGGTAACTATGCCCGCTCGCCACAACTATTGAGCCTGCATGCCTCAACGTGAGAGCCCATGTGCTGCAAACTACAGAGCCCATGCGCTCTGCAGCCCTCCTGCCACAACTAGAGAGAAGCCCGAGCACCACAAAGAAGAGACCACGCACTGTAACAAAAGATCCCATATCCCTCAACGAAGATCCCATGTGCTGCAACTAAGACCCAATGCAGCTAAAAAATAAGGAAAATAAATAAATATTAAAAAACAAAAGTAAAAACATGTGCTGGCCTCTGAATCATGGCTCTGGTACCTAACAGCTCTGTGACTCTGCACATGTAAACTATGAGAAAAAATAAAAAAGGAGTGACAACATGACAGATGATGATCCCTTTGAAATTAGAGTCATACAAATTGACAGGGCAAGGCACACCTTTAAAAGAATGACAACCACCGAGGACACGACATAAACTGGTTAAAGCCAAGGTCTTAAAGACAATGGTAACAATTTCTAGTTACCACCATTTGCTGGACTAGCAGTATTAAAATCGGCATTAAAGTCATCTTTTTTTTTTTTTTTGCTGCGCCACGTGTCTTATGGGATCTTAGTTTCCCATCAAGGGATTGAACCCGTGCCCTCAGGAGTGAAAGTGCCGAGTCCTAACCACTGGACTGCCAGGGAATTCCCTAAAGTCATCTTAAGAGCAATGATTAATGAATGGCTCAGAATCATCCTGAAAGTGGACTCAGGATGATTTTTTTTTTTTGGCCGCACCCTGCGGCATGGGGGATGTTGCCTGACCAGGAAAGGAAACTTCACCCCTTGCAGTGGAAGCACGGAGTCTTAACTGCTGGACCACCAGAGAAATCCCAGGATGATGATTTAAAATGTAGAACCTAGATGTATTTATCCATTATTTTTAATTTGTTTACATAAATTAACCTGAGGTTAATCTGTGAGGTAATTAATTCTATACAATGAGAAAAACAGAATTAAATTTATATTTAAACTAAGAACTATATGATATATAAAAGTCAAATAACAGAAGAACACATCAAGAAGCCATTGAACTATTGAAACCTATCTTTAAAGATAGTTTTTTGTTGTTGTTGAAAACAGGACAGATTTGATAGTGAAATAACACTTAATATACTTTAGGGGAAAAAGATGAAGTAGCAGTCAAAAGGAGAAACTCACTAGGTATATTAACGTTAATAAAATTTATAAAAAAGAGAAGATATTAAAAATGATCATAAATCATAGATGGAAAAATCCTCAAAAATATATTAGCAAACAGAATATAACAATACATTAAAAGAATTATAGACAATGACCCAAATAGGATTCATTCCAAGGATGCAAGGATGGTTCCACATCCAGCAGTCAATCAATGTAATATATCACATTAACAACATGAAGGATAAAAATCATATGATCATCTCAATAGATGCAGAAAAAGCATCTGGAAAATTCAACTTCCATTCACGATAAAAACTCTCCACAATTTGGGTATAGAGGGAACATACCTCAAGATAATAAAGGCCATATATGACAAGCCCACAACATCATACAACAGTGAAGGGTTGAAAGCTTTTCCTTTAATCTCAGGAACAAAACAGGGATGCCTACTCTTTCCATTCTTATTCAACATAGTATTGGAAGTCCAAGCCAGAGCAATTAATCAAGAAAAAGAAATAAAAGGCATCCAAATTGGAAAGAAAGAAGTAAAATTATCTCTATTTCCAGATGTTATAATATTTTATATAAAAAAACTCTAAGGATGTCACCAAAAAATGTTAGAACTAATGAAAAATTCAGTAAGGTTACAGGATACAAAATTCACATATAAAAATCAGTTGTATTTCTATATACTAACAACCAACTATCTGAAAAAGAAATTAAGAAAACTATCTCATTTATAAATGCATCAAAAAGAATAAAATACCTAGAAATAAATTTAACCAAGGAGGTGAAAAAGCTCCACACTCAAAATGAAAGAAATTGAAGAAGACACAAATAAATGGAAGACATTCCATGCTCATGGATTGGAAGAATTAAGATTATTAAAATGACCATACTACTCAAGGCAATTTACAGATTCAATGCAATCCCTATTGAAATACCAATGGCATTTTTCACAAAATTAGAACAAATAATTCTAAAATTTGAATGGAACCACTAAAGCCTGATTAGCTAAAGCAATCTTGAGAAAGAACAAAACTGGAGGCATCACACTTCCTGATTTCAAACTATATTGCAAAGTTGTAGTAATCAAAACAGTACAGTACTAGTATTAAGACAGACCCATAGATCAATGGAACAAAGTAGAGCCTAGAAATAAACACAAAATTAATTTATGATATATGGTCAATTAATTTATGATAAAGGAACCAAGAATATACAATGGGAAAGGACAGTCTTTTAAATGGTGCTGGGAAAACCAAACAGTCACATGCAAAACAGTGAAACTGGATCCCTATTTTACACCATACACAAAAATCAACTCAAATGGGTTAAAGACGTGAATGTAAGACCTGAAACCATAAAACTCCTAGTAGAAAACATAGAGGATAAGCTCCTTGACATCAGTCTTGACAATGATTTTTTGGATTTTACAACAAAAGTAAGGCAACAAAAGTAAAAACAAACAAGTGGGACTACATCAAACTAACAAGCTTCTGTGAAGCAAAAGAAACCATCAACAAAATTAAAATGCAACTTACAGAACAGGAGAAAATATTTGCAAATCATATATCTGATAAGGGGCTAATATCCAAAGTATAAGAGGCACTCATACAATTCAATGGCAAAAAAACAAACAACCTAATTAAAAAATAGGCAGAGGGGCTTCCCTGGTGGCGCAGCGGTTGAGAATCCGCCTGCCAATGCAGGAAACACGGGTTCGTGCCCTGGTCCGGGAGGATCCCACATGCCGCGGAGCAACTAAGCCCGTGAGCCATGGCCGCTGGGCCTGCGCGTCCGGAGCCTGTGCTCCGCGATGGGAGAGGCCACAGCAGTGAGAGGCCCGCATACCGCAAAAAAAAAAAAAAAAAAAAAAAAAATAGGCAGAGGAACTGAGCAGACATTTTTCCAAAGAAGACACAAATGGCCAACAGGTACATGAAAAGGTGCTCAACATAATTAATCATCAGGGAAATGCAAACAAAACCACAGTGAGATATTATCTCACACCTGCTGGAACAGCTACTGTCAAAAAGACAAGAAATAAGTATTGGTGAGGATGTGGAGAAAAGGGAACCCTGTGCACGCTTGGTGGGAATGTAAATTGGTGCAGCCACTATGGAAAATAGTATGGAGGTTCCTCAAAAAATTTAAAAATAGAACTACCATGAAGAACTCCAAGTTAGGGAAAGGGAGTGAGGCAGCCACTCACTGTTTTGTAAGATGACAACTGGGTGAGGGGGCCTCTAACTATGCCTCACCAGGGTCTTTTAAAAAACAAACAAAAAAACTACCATATAATTCAGGAACTCTGCTTCTGATTAATATATCCTAAGGAAATGAAATCACTATCTCTAAAATATATCTGCATCCTCATTCACTGCAGCATTATTTACCATAGCCAAGACATGGAAATAACCTAAGTGTCCACTGACAGATGAATGAATAAAGAAAATGTGGTATATACATATACATTCGGCCCTAAAAAGTAAGGAAGTCTTGCTGCTTGTGACATGAATAGATCTTGAGGGCATTATGCTAAGTGAAATAAGTCAGAGAAAGACAAATACTGTATGATCTCACTTAAATCTAAAAAACCAAACTCATAGATACAGAGAACAGATTGGTGGTTGCCAGAGGCAGGGGTTAAAGGGTGGGCAAAATGGGTGAAGAGAGTCAAAAGATAAAAATTTCCAGTTGTAAGATAAATTAGTTCTGGAGATGTAAAGTACAGTATGGTGACAATAGTGTAGATTTGAAAGTTGCTAAGAGAGTAGGCCTTAAAATTTCTCAGCAAAAGAAAAAGAAATTGTAACTATGTGAGGTGATGGATGTTAACTAAATTTATTATTGTGGTAATCATTTCACAATATATTTACATATTAAATCATTATGCTGTATACCTTAAACTAATACAATGTTATATTTCAATTGTATCTCAATAAATTTGAGGAAAAAAAGAATGAATGAACACAGTTCATGGCAACATTATTAATTATACAAAATATAGACTATTCAAAGCAAATATTATAATAATGTATTGTGGGGATTATAGTATGTAAAAGTTAAACACATGACAAAAATAGCATAAAAGATGAAAGGGGAGGAGTGAAAGTATACTGTTGTAAAGTTCTTACATTATACCTATAGTAGTCTGATATTATTTGAAAGTAGACTATGAGAAGATAAAGATGTGTATTATAAAATATGTATATTACAAAGCCTAGATCAACCACTTAAAAAGAAAAAGAAATGAGGAGATAAATGGAATAAAAAAATAATAAACACATACACATACCCCTCAATCAATTCAAAAGAAGGCAGGAAAAGAGGAAAAATGAAGCAGAAAATATAGGACAGAATGAAAAATAATATTAAGATGATAGGCTTAAACCCAACCATATGAACAATAACATCAAATATAAATGGTCAAACACCCCAATTAAAAGGCAGAGATTGTTAGATTGGATAAAAAAGCAAGACCTAATCATATACGATCTACAAAAAACATACTTTAAAAAAGATATACTAGGAAATGGAAGTGAAAACCATAAAAGAAAAAGAAAAAAAAGAAAATTTATTCTGAAACTTGATAACTGGGGATTTATAGCCAAGATTGAGAGGGTCAATGGATGGAAGATTACTAAGAGTAGACATCAAGAGTAGGGGGTTTCTTACTAAGCTGGTCTAACAAGATTTTTGCTGAAGACAAGCCAGATACTTATATATCAAAGGTGGAGGATGAGGAACCTGCTCAGATATCAAGGGTGATCAGGTATGAGGGGGTAGGAAGGAAATGACTTAGCAGGATTCTTAACTAAGACTAGCTTAGGCGGGCCAAAGACATGGCCCAAGGATGAGGCCTGGTATAAAAGAGGGCTCAGAGGAGGCTGTCTAAAGTTTGTCAGAGAGAATCTTTGTCAAATTAGAAACCAGTTTACACCTACTTGGAAAATAACAAGTATTGATGAGGGTGTGATGAAATTGGAACCCTCTTACTATTGCTGGTGGGACTGTAAAATGGAGCCACTTTGGAAAACAGTCTGACAGTTCTTCAAAAGTTTAAACACAGTTATCTTACTACCCCGCATTTCCACTCCTTATACCCAAGAGAACTGCAAATGTGTCCACAACAAAACCCAAATATCCATCAACTAATGAATGGATAAACAAAATGTAGTGTATCCATATGATGGAATATTATTTAGTTGTAAAAATGAATGAGGTACCAATATATGCTACAACTTGGATGAAGCTTTAAAACATAATGCCAAGTCTAAGAAATCAGTCACAAAAGACCACATAGCATATGATTCCATCTGTATGAAATGCACATAATATGCAAATCCATAGAAACAGAAAGCATATTGCCTAGGACTTGTATATTTTTTTTTTTGCGGTACGCGGGCCTCTCACTGTTGTGGCGCACAGGCTCCAGATGCGCAGGCTCAGCGGCCATGGCTCACGGGCCCAGCCGCTCCGCAGCATGTGGGATCCTCCTGGACCGGGGCACGAACCTGTGTCCCCTGCATCGGCAGGCGGACTCTCAACCACTGCACCACCAGGGAAGCCCTGCCTAGGGCTTGGAATGGGAGGGTTGCAGGGCAATGACAGTGACTATTAATGAGCATGGGATTTCTTTTAGAGGTGATGAAAATGTTCTAAAATTGACTGTAATGATGGCTGCACAACTCAGTGAATAGAGAAAAAACATTAAATTGTATGCTTTAAATAGGTGAATTATGTGTTACATGACTTACATCTCCACAACACTGTTATTAAAATAAAAGACATATCATGTAAACACTTACATTAAAATGGTTAATACTAGAGAGAGTAGAATTCAGGAAAAAGAATATTATCAGAGATAAAGTGAGAGACTTCATAAGGACAAAAAGTTCATTTCATCAAAAAGTCACAACTATCAAAATACATAAAGCAAAAAATGACAGAACTTAAAGTATAAATTAAAAAATCCACTACAGTTGGAGATAGTAATACTCCTATCTTAGCAATTAATAGAACAAGTAGACAGAAAATCAGTTAGGGTATAGAAGACTTGAACAACAGCTACAGAAGGCCACACTCCATGCAGAGAAAACCCAGCACAGAGGAACTGAGGCCTTGGACATGGACGTGAAGATGCCATGAGAGAAGAAGGGAGCTAAAGTGCAGTGAGAAAAGTGACCAACTGAGGAAAAGCAGGACTCTAGGAGGCAAGAAATGGCGTAAGAAGGGCCCGCAGACTAATGAAGTCAATCAGACTGAGAAGGGTATTGAGGAGGAGAAAAGAGCTGAGGTGGCAGGTGAAATGAAGCCCTCATTGGTAAGGTCCTGGAAGTAGGCCCTATTTACTGCATGAAGAAGTCAGTGATTTCTTCTAGAGTCCTCATAAATTAAAAAATAATTCATTCTAAAATAATTAAAAGAAACATAAATACACATCTTCTCTAACA